>NC_086449.1:515349776-515609776 GCF_028390025.1 Pseudophryne corroboree
CTAGAGCTTTGGTATAAACCCCATGGTTCTTGAAGCATCCCCAAGGACGTATGAGAAAATAGGATTTTAATACCTACCGGTAAATCCTTTTCTCTTAGTCCGTAGAGGATGCTGGGCGCCCTTCCCTGTGCGGACACTATCTGCAGTACTTGTTTAATAGTTATTGCTTTTGTTACACAAAGGTTGTGTTTTGGTTATGGTCAGCCTGTTGCTGATTTTGTTCATGCCGTTGACTGGACTTTTCTTTATCATCCACTAGGGGTCACTGGAGTACTCTTGGGATATGGACGGGCGTAGCCGAACAAAGGCACTGAATATTCAAATTTAGGACTCTCCCCCCTCCATATCCCCGAGTACCTCAGTGTACTTTGCCAGTGTTTTTTCGGTGCTCACAGCATGAACATCGGCTTGTGGGAATGCCCACATTTCAGAAGATTTTATTAATTTTTCATTTTACTTTTTATTTTTTAATTTTTACACTTCCCGTCCCAGTTTCTGGAAAAACATGGGTCCGGGATGGTGCCGCTGCAAGGCAGCGTATGGCGTGTCGGTCCTCACAAAGAGCACCCTCACAGCCACAGGCGCTATAAGCGCATGGCGTGTCGGTCCTCACAAAGAGCACCCTCACAGCCACAGGCAGCCACTGTCTCCTGCAAGCTGAACGGAGCTTACAGAAAGAAGCTCCGTCACAGCCAGGATGAGACAAAGAGCTGGAAGGAGCTACAGCTGCAAGGAGCTTACAGGAAGCCCCGTCACAAGATGAGAAGCTGGAGGCTGAAACGGAGCTTACAGAGAGAAGCTCGTCACAGCCAGGATGAAAGCGGCACAAGGTATGGGGGTCAGGGCGGTCAGCTCACGCTGCCGCCCTGCTGTGTGAAAGTGTGATACTGTAGCCGCCGCTGAGCACGCCGCTGAAGGGGTCCCGCTGAACTACGCGCAGAGCGGCCGCACGTCACTCAGACGCCGGCCGCTCTCACTGTGCTGATTGCCCGGCAACACTACAGAGGCGCCGCCGAGACTCTCCGTGTGCTAAAGAGCGGCCGCACGTCACTCACGGACGCCGGCCGCTCTTCCAGTGAGACACAGCACGCCGCTGATGCCGGACACAGGGAGACTGTGTACTACTGTAGGAAGGTGCCGGCCGCTCTTCCGGACGGCTCCCCGGCCCTATATACAGCGCTCTCCTGCTCTCCCTGCACCCGATCCCCGTACGCTGCAGGTAACATGGGGATGCAGGGGGGGGGGAGGGGGAGTAATGACCATAGCAGCAGCAAAGGCTGCATGGGTTAAAAATAGGCTGCTCAAACTACCTCACAAGCAGCGCAGCGTTTTAAACAGTGTCATGGGCTATAACATCAGTATAAAACTGTAGACTGTAATATCAGTGGGAACTGTGATTATAGGTTTCAGCACATTTTATATATATATAATATATAATGAAGCTTTTTGCTGCCAGGGACACTGTGTATAATATCAGTGGGAACTGTGATTATAGGTTTCAGCACATTTTATATATATAATATATAATGAAGCTTTTTGCTGCCAGGGACACTGTGTATAATATCAGTATGAACTGTGATTATATGTTTAAGCACATTTTATATATATAATATATATATGAGGCTTTGGCTGGCAATAGGCTATCAGTGGCATATCCTATTGCAGGTTTAACCATGTTTTCTGTTATTTTATGTTAAGGCTGCAAGATAATAACATTCACTGCAGCCAGTGTTCATATTAATGGAGGCTAACTAAATGCATGTATTTTACTGTATCCTACACCTGTGTTATCACTGGATAATAGATTATTAAGCCTATATTAACTGTATAATAGGCTATTAAGCCTATATTAACACTGCAGCAGGTAACCTGTACTGTGATTTTCTGTGAAAGCATGGCATGACGGCCATTTTAATCATTGCTGTTTTTCCAGTTTATAATTCCAGAACATTCCGGCCATACACCTCTACTCCACAAGGAGGCGCAGGGGTGTTGGTGGGAATTTTTGGTCAGCATAAGTTAGCCATGTAAACTGTATTTCTACATAATTCTAGAACATTCCTGCCCTACATCTCTAAGCCACCAGAGGCGCAGGGGTCTTAGTAGGAATTTGGTTCGGGTTTCATATGCCAACTGCTTTTCATAAAGATTACTCTGATTTCTCTTCACAGCGAATAAATCTTTCGTTTTTTACTAAAGATTTCCGTAGAGAGAAACAACCATGCGTTTAATATAAATATGCTGTTCAGCAATAAAATATATATATGACATTATAACGTCATAGGCGTGCAATGTCTGTCCGTTGCCTATTGTGGTGTCTGTCTGCATAGCGAGTAAGGCTCTAGCGCAGACCAAAAATAATTTTAAAGTCCTATTTTAAGCATTGGCAATTCAAATAAACATAGGAGTCTCGGAAGTTATTCCGCCAGCTCTAACAAAAGACAGTCTTTCCAAAGGGCCAATTTTCCCTTTTGGGTATCACAGTGTTTATTTAACTGGTCTTATAATTTAATGCACGATTCTATGTCAAATCTCACACCGATAACTACGAGTGAGAAGGCTACATTAGACCAGCACTCAGATAGTGCAGGGTTGTTGCCAACATACATTGCTAAATTACAGTGAGTCAAGGTCTCCATTTTTACACTTAGTACACTTTGACCACTATTTAATCGTTTCCAAGATGACGCCATCCGCCATTGCTAAATGCGTCTGGGTCAAAAATTATAAAGACCCAAGAAACATTTGGGTCACTAGACTATGTATGGAAACAATGAGATTACTGTTAAAAGAAGCTGCAGAGTATATCTGTAAAGCTTCTTCTAACGACGGTACTTCGAATCTCACTTTTCATTGTCGCTAGTTCAGCACGACAATGCCACAGCTTGTTGGTCCTAAATTTGATATTCAGCCATTACCGCATCCAGTATCAAAACGGAATACTTGGGCCGGCATTTAATCCCTTTAGACTTCAGTTTCAAGGCGTTGGTACAAAACACTCACGCCTTGTAACGACAGGACGCTACGGTCAGCAAGCCAGTAGTTTGATGACCTCTTTTCCAATTGTGGAAGCGTGTCTTTAAATGTTACTTTTGAGGGGTTTCCACACTTCAACTCAAGTTACAGTTAAAGGACATGACTGCCTCAGTCGAACGGTTTGGCAGGTGGCCATTTGGCCTCTGCTGGGTTTCAGCTGTCTTTATAATACAGGCTGTAGTACAACAACAGAGTCAGGGTTGTTTATTCCCCTCTGTTTGGGGTAACAAAACCATACAGCTCCGTCGCAGTTTCAATCAGCAAGTCACTTACTGCAGTTTGAAAATGGATTTGCTGCGGTTGGTATTGGCATATTGGAGCCACAAAATTGCATACTTGCACTTGATCTTCACAATGCATATATACCCATTCCGGTTTGCTCATCACAGGTTTTAGCGTTTGCAAATCGCCACAACCATTAACCATTTCAGGTCTACCGTTTATTATACTCTGGTATTTACCAAAGTGATGTTGGAAGATGATAGTTCATCTCACATAAGAACTCTGTCGCAACAGAGTTTCTCTATCTTAGATGATCTGCTCATAAGAACTCTGTCTCAACAAAGTTCCTCTAACTTGCGCTACTAATGTATACTGCGCTAGCAGATCACGTTCAAAATACAATTCCGTCTAAACGATGTCAATTCCTAGGTAATATTATAAATACGGTAAATCAAGCATTTACCTACTACACCAGCAAGAACAAATGTACATCTAGTAATTAGTGCAAATCACGCACACTAACGGTACATTGGTGTATTCACCTAGTTAAGATAATAATGCGTTTTAATGCGATTTATTTCGCCGCCCTTCACTCGCCGTTCCCACAGAGGGGCGAGGGTGTATAATACTCTGGACGAGAGTCGCAGAGGTTCAGGAGTTGTAGTTTACAAAAGATCAGCGACAGAGGTTCTAAAACACGATAGATTGCTGTTGATAAATGTTCTGGAACTACGTGAATTTTACAATGCACTACATGCTTCGCTTTCAGTCTGACCACGGCCAGTCAGACAACGCAACGGCAGTTGCATACAGAGACAAAAAAGCCGCATGGCAATGCGGCAGGTAACTCCAATTCTCAATGGCTCAGAACACTATTATGTGAAAGTGTCAAGAGATTATTCCGTGCGTGGACATCTGTTAGACAGATGATCTCACCCGTCAGAATTTGGATCCTGAAAACTGGACATTAAATCCAGAGGTGTTTCTTGGGGTTACCCTCAACATGATGGCATCTCGCCACAATTACAAAAGCTCAGTATGTGTACAAAACAACAGATCACAAGGGCAGTGGCGGTGGAGTCTCTCACATTCATGTGGTCATTCAGCATCGTGTATCTGGCTCCACCATTTTCCGCTGCTCTCTCCGTTGTCAAAACGGATCATAAGACAGTTCGTCACAGTCATACTGATGGTATCTCATGTGTGTTGGAGAAGTTGCTTCTCGAATTTCCAAGGAATACTTGCACACGATCTTGGGGCGCTCATAATACGTCCAACCTGTTACATCAGGGAACGTTCTTTTACCCATATTTACCTATGTACCTATTACCTATGTACCGCAGCTGCGGTTGATGGGGTGAGGGTTCAAACGCCCTCTTAAGAAATAGAGCATTACAGTGTCGGTTATACCAACCATGTTACGAGATAGTAGACCGCTTAAGGCAGCTCATTATTACAAAATTTCGTGTGCTTACATAAGTCGTAAACCTCGGAAGTTTCCAACATCATCCTTCAAGTTACCCGTATTCTGTTAAACGGGGTGGTATGGAAAACTGCGTTTACTTGCACGGAGGGTGCAGGTATCTGTGTAGTAAACTTATCTTCAAAGACGTTTGTCTTTATTGCGTCTGTACACACCGTTATACAAGGTGTCACCAAAGTTCAGACTCTATTTATCTCACCTACAGCGCCAGGCGACTGGAGGTTGGGTTCAGATTTCTTACAGTTTCATATTTTGAACACTTTCAACACATGGGGATTAAGTTTCTCACTTTGGAAAACATTTTTCTTCTAGCCTTGGCTTCGGCAAGGGTTTTGTTTTCATATTTGGGTGCCTTGTATTCCAAGCCACCGTATTTGAGTTTTCTCATGACAAAGCAGATCTTCCGACGAATTCCGCTTTCGTATCCTTCACATCTATATACCAATAGTGGTTCCTGTGTGGACAGCACATTCTAGAATTCTGAATGTGGTACACGCATTACGCGTTTATATATGTCCCGAACGTCTACAGTACGTGATATGAATACGTTGTTTGTTCTCTATGATACTGCCAACTGGGGTTAACCAGTTTCTCAGCAGACATTATCCAGTTGAATAATAATAATGACTACAAGTCAGGGTTCCTTTAAGGCTAAGTTACAATCGCCTACGTCAGTAATAGCTCATCCCACAGGTTCTGTGGGAATGTCAGACCCAGCGGGTCGGGGAGCGTCTACGACGCGGCTACATAGCCTTCAGTGCACCACGTTTGTGCACGTTTACATATAATGGTGGCGCCATCAGCATCTAGCTTTGGTCTGCCTACTGTTACAAGTATCAAACAGCTCTCCTGCCCACGAGGGAAGCTTTGGTACGTCCCAAGAGTACTCCAGTGACCCCTAGTGGATGATAAAGAAAATAGGATTTTGGTACTTACCAGGTAAATCCTTTTCTTTGAATCCATAGGGGGCACTGGACGCCCACCCAGAGCAGTTTTACCTGGGTTGTTTTAAGCTCAAGGGAGCTTAGGGTCACAAGTTTTACTTGGTTTGTATTAAGCTCAGAGGAGCTTGTGGTAACACATTTTCACCGATTGGTTCAAAGTATGAAGTTCTATCGGTTAAGGTGTCAACTGTTTAGTTGACAATAAGGTTATGGGTCAACTTTGTTGTTGTCCGTTATGTTATAGGTATTCTCCATTGTCAACCTCTCTATATCCTGTTCGCTCAGTAAAAAAAACACTGACAAAGTACACTGAGGTACTCGGGGATATGGAGGGGGGAGAGTCCTAAATTTGAATATTCAGTGCCTTTGTTCGGCTACGCCCGTCCATATCCCAAGAGTACTCCAGTGCCCCCTATGGATTCAAAGAAAAGGATTTACCTGGTAAGTACCAAAATCCTATTTTTGCTAATGTCATGTTGTACGGCGTGTTTGTGGTGTGAGCTGGTGTGTATCTCACCCTTAGTTTAACAATAAATCCTGGAGTTTGGAGGAGGGGCATAGAGGGAGGAGCCAGTTCACACCCATTCAAAGTCTTATAGTGTGCCCATGTCTCCTGCGGATCCCGTCTATACCCCATGGTTCTTGAAGCATCCCCAGCATCCTCTACGGACTAAGATAAAAGGATTTACCGGTCGGTATTAAAATCCTATTTATTAATTTTTTTGCGTTTTTGGGGTTAGCGTGGATTGTTTTTCAATCTGGACCACCACTTGTAGAAATGCGTCCCCTCACATCTCTCTTCGCTCGTCACGCTTCTGGCACAGTATCTTGATCCGTTTACTGCATGGTTACTAAAGGTTATGATTTGTGACATGGATAGTCAATGATGAAAAAAGTCCAAAAACATGAAAAAACAAAACACTATTTAAACATGTCAACCTAATGCATGTCGACCTAGACATTGTAGCTCTATATTCCAGAACCCAAACACTGAGCAGAGGATGTTCTTACTACAGACAAGCTCCTCTACCTACAGGCACTAGTGGAATCCCTATTGAGGGAAGTGAGTGTTCACATTTGCATGAAGGTCTTGTTGCAAATGGTGCAGAGCAGTATAGTGTGCAGAGATTCAGTCCACATTGAACGGATTTTGAAATGGAAGAAGTCTTTCCAACACTTAGGTTTTCCACTTGTTCCTAAAGTTGCTTCTATTGCTCTGCTGGTGGTGAAGAGCAATAATATCAATCTCAACATGGTTCATCCATTTTCCAAATGTTTCAGGACTACACTCCAGGGCATGGCTATCAGGAAGTACAGCTGCTATGGGCCCCAGAACTGAGAGGGGCCCACATTCCCTGTCAAAATTACATGTACTCTATACAGTTTTCACCATTGGGTGGCACTTAAGGGCCTTTACACACTTTGACCTTGGGGCCTACAATATATCTAGTTATGCCCTGGACCTGCTCATTGTAGTTTGGTATAAAATTAACTGGAGGGAATTATAATGTTACATAATATTAACTGGTGGCACTGTATGTTATAATGTGAATTTGGGCTACTGTGTTTCATAATGTGTACTTGCAGCCCTATAGTGTGACATTCACTAGGGTACTACTATGGGGCATAAAATTACCAACTGGTTCAGAGAGGTGTGTCTCTAGAAGTAATATTTGGATAGGGGCCTCTTCAAAATTTTGCTGTGGGGCCCACAAAGTTCTTGCTACGCACCTGACTATACTGACGATGGATACAAGCTTGCGGGTGGTGTCCCTATTCATAAGGAGCTTGGACTCCAGAGGAGCTTTGGGTGATTTTTAACATTTCTGCAATTGCCAGTTCTTGTGAAGACTGGCTATTAAGATGTAATCCAAAAACCATCACGGCCATGCCTTACGTAAATCTCAAAAGGTGCACCAGGGGTGCCCTGGCAATGAGAGAGACCAGCCGGATGCATTGTGGTGCTAAATGTTCTAGACATCTCGGTTATTTTAATTCCTGCGGTGCAGCACTGGGAAGCGGATTTCTTCAGCACATAAACCCTTCACCCAAAGTAGTGGTTGCTTCATCTGGAGCTGATGGGGCAGCCAGATGCCAACGTGACAGCATCTCTGTAGAACTGTAAGGTGGAGCGCTTCTATTCCAGGATGGTGGATCCACAAGCATTTTTAATAGAGGTCATAGTTGGTTCCTTGGTATTTCCATCTGATCCTGTTCCCTCGAGTAGCAATGCTTCTTTAGGTTTTCAAGAAGGTAAAAAGAGAGGGCATTTGGGCTATACTGGAATGCCACAGAATGATTTTCTACAACCTGACTTTAACAGATTGAAAGTTAAAGTGCGGACACACTGAACGATCTAGTGAACAATATAGTTGAGTGACGTCACCCCTCCCATCCCTGCACATGCAGTCATGAAAGATGCAGCCTAACTTGGACTGCATGTTCAGTTGATAAAGATAAACGATAACGACCCGTGGTAGCTCACATCGTTATCATGCATGCACACTTGACCATATGCATGATAATACCTTAATCTTTCTAGTGCATAACGTCCACTTAGATTGTCTAGTGTGTATGCGCCTTTAGAGTGCTATTATCTGTAGGTAAAAGGAAAACTGCTTGCATGTGCTTTCCAACTTTGCCCATGCTCCCACCACAACCTATTCCTGCACTTCCAAGGCTCCACTAAGCCTAGACTTGTAGGTTTAGACTTGTGCTGAAACTGACCCCAGGGTCAAGGTCCTGGGAGTGCTCTGTTGCAGCAGCTGGAATACTGTTGTTCCCGATTAATTTTGCTATCATCTTTCACAGACTTAAGGTGCATACACACGGAGAGATTTTAACTATGAGAGATTTTGACTGAGCGTTTTCCCTTGAACTGGCTGTAGGAGATTTTGACTAACTTTACCAGCGATTTTGGCTAAGGGCGATTTTGGCTAACTCATTTAAGCAAGGGGATGCTTTTTCTTTTCTAGCGACCTAGCCAAAATTGACTTGCCTGCACAGTCTATTTTTAGCAGCGATAGTAACCTGGCGGGGATGCGCATCGCTATCGCTGGCTGTGTACACATGGAGAGATATGCACTAACTTTCTGAGCGATTTTGACTATATAGTCAAAATCTCTCAGCTATATCGCTACGTGTGTATGGACCTTAAGTGTGCTCCAATAGATGTATTGCTCCAATTCCACAACTACAAAAAAAGATTAAAAAAAATGTGACTTGTATTACTAAATTAACTTTCTTGCTTTCTCCTGTGCCTTTCTTTCTTTGCCAAGTTATTCAACACATCTTTTGCTACAATTGTAATTAGAAAGAAGCTTTGTTTATACTTTAGAGATCTATCAGAAGTATTCTAGGAAAAATAAGCAGTGTGTTTAATAGATGTAGTCAGTCTAGTAATCTAAAGAGAGGATAGCATTTAAACCCTCACGTAGCAGACCATGTAAGCTCTGGATGTCCCAGAAGCCCTCTGATAATACTGATAATCTGACAATCCCTTCCTTCATGCAGGTGTACATATCACAAATTCAATATGTTCAATATTAAACATGGATGCTACTTATGAAAAATGTGTGGGCCAATGTATTTTTTTTTTTGGGGGGGGGGGGGGGGGGTTTACTTTTTCCATTTGGAAATTTTAAGAGATGTCTCTTAGCAATATCATCATTGCCACTGTTGTAAATGAGCCGTGTTTCAAACATTTAATCCTGTCTATGTATTTTGCAGGTTTAGTCCATATTTCCGTACAAAGGAGAAATTACTGCTAAGCTCTGTGTCTTACAGCAATATGATCGAGCCAAAAACTTTTTTCTGTCGATTTGATCTTACTGGTACTTGTAACGATGATGACTGTCAGTGGTAAGCAATGACCATCTAGCAGCTTTACAGTGTGCATTGTTCAATATACAATTAGCCATAAACTTTTATTAAAACTGCCATTGACTGTTCTTTCCTTTTCTAGGCAGCATATGCGTGATTGCACATTAAGCAGGAAACAACTGTTTCAAGATATTTTGTCTTACAACTTGGACTTGATTGGATGTTCGGAGAAAAGCACAGATGAGGAAATTATAACTGCATCTGGTAAACAAAGCTTGTGACAAATCTTTTTTAATTTCTAAGAGGCAGGTGAAACAAAATCCCTGATAACCGCGACGACATGCAGTGTCCCATGCCCTCCGCATCAGGCTGGGACTGCAGTGAGGGTGCTGCAGACTGGAAGCCAGCACTCAGCGCTGGGAAGCCGTGTCAGTTATGTGACCCGCATCCCCACTTTTCCCTCGACAGCGGTCACATGACAGGGGAGCGGTCATGTGACCGGGGGAGCTGGAGGTGCGGTGCTGCACCGGGAGCTGTCGGGAGACTGCTCCTGGTGCAGTACAGAAAAACACAGATAAGCCGCAGCTTGTGCTGGCTTATAGGATAGCCCTGGGCGATATCATTACATGTTGTAATGTACTGCGGGACGCACCAGGAGACTGTGGGATTAATATGAGATGCAATACTTGTGTATTTTGTGTGACTGAGTCTGTATACAAAGCATAATGGAACTTGGGGTGAAAAAAAGCCACGGCCACTGCATCGTAGTATTTTGTATACAAATTCAGCGACTCAGTCACACACAGATATACAAGTATCGCATGTCACATCGTGTAGTGAAAAAAGACGCCCGGCGCTAGCAGAGTTGAACGGGACCTGGCAGCTCACTCCCGCCAGACATATCATGCTGCATGTAGTATTGAGATTCCTGGTGGGACTGAGGCGATCTAAATGAGTAGTGTGCTGTTGTTTTCTTAAAATTTTGTGTCTTAGTCATGTTGCAGACGCAGCTCAAAGCCGCTCACAATGTATTTAGAGATACTAGACTGCAACTTTAACCACGCAGGAATCCGTTTTTCCAAACGCACAAAGTCGTAGCTGAAGCACAGTATGGCTTGGGGTGAGGGAAAATTAGTGTCTGCTCGCATTGGGGCCCGTTTTACACAGATTTTGATTGTCACACACAGATGTACAAATGCTGTATGCCAGAGTGGTCAGTGTATGCTGTTCTGTTGCCCCCTGTTTTATTTATGCAACTAATACGCACACTTTGCGTAAAAAAGTGTGGGACCACATCACAAGGGACGTGGCTGGCTGAGAGGGGCTATTTGTCATGACCGAAGCCACAGTAAAAAAGCACACAGTTTTATTCTTAACCACACATCGCCTGCATTTGTTGCTCCCTGCCATTCAGTGAATGTTTTATTTTAGGTCTGTGCTCCTTTGTCTAATTGCATTACTATTCTTTTGCCTATTAGTCGTTGCCATTATCTTTAAGAATGCTAAGAAAAAAAAAAACAGAAAAAAACATTTTTTTTGTGCTCCACACAGACATAAAATATTGTAATTGGACTGGTTAAATATTGACAGTTGTGCATCAACTGCCATGAACTATAATTAAGATCTGGCTATAATTAACTTAAAGCTTGTGCCTGTGTATACTGCTGCCAGCTACTTCTAATGGTTGGGACAAGCCAATAGTACTGGTGTCTCTCATACACAGATGTACTGTAGGCCTGTGTCTAGAACTTCATTATTATAGCCATGTGGGTCCCATTATTGAAGTTGTTGAATTATAATAATTTGTATTCTGTACATTTTTGTGATTTTAAAAATTACTTTTTGTTTTTTTCATTTATTCTCAGAAAAATATGTTGATAAACTCTTTGGTATAAATCGAGATCGCATGTCAATGGATCTGATGTCTGTTCTTCTTGTTAGTTATGTCAATGAAAGCAGAAATCACAGTAAGTCCACTTCTTGTCTTTATTAGGAAATAGTGCTTCTAAATTTCAGGGCTTTATTTTAAAGGTTGTCATTTTTTCTGTTTTTTTTTTTAGCTGGATGATAATGGTTTGTAAAACTGGGTCAACAGCCAGTAACTCTACATATCAAATGGTGGGATTGATCTATGTCCACAAGGGATGATTCCCTAATGCTTACTATAATATTATCATGTATCGACACTTGCGTCTCTGGCTCTCATTTGAGCCAGAACAGCACAGGGAATTTTGTATTTAGGTTTGTTTAGTACACTTTTCCGACTGAGTCTTTGATCACAATGCCATCAAAACCAGAAGCTGGTAATTGCAGTGCAACACTGCAAGAGATCATCACACAAAACTCCACAGATGTCACTTTGTTGGCAGTCAAGTTGCATGTGATTAAGCTGGTGGTAATTGTAGCCAAGCATTACCAGCAGAAGGAAGTTTTGGTGGTAAATGTACTAAGCAGCTGCATGTAAAAGCCACCGCTTCTTGGTGTGTTTAAGCAGCAAATGAAATACTGAATGGTATTGCTGTTTTTACGTTTCTTAAACATACTGGGCAATGAGGGCCCAGAAATGTCTCTTCCACTGGGTTTTCAGTTGGTTTTTGTCAGCATTGCAGCTGGACAGAGACAGTGTTCTGGTGTCCATTTCTCCGTTGGCTGTGTCGGAATTGTGCCTCCAGCAGCTCCTCTGCAGACTTGTTCTGCTTTATGATCTTGTTTTTGTTGTTGTATTCCACAGAGTGTTTCCAGAGTCTATCAGGGGAACACTGTGTTCCCACCTGTTTTTTTTAGTTTGTGGGTTGGTTCTTGTTGATTTTTAAGTTTCATTATGTGGTTCACCCTTGGTTTAGGGTTCCTATTTGAAGTTGTACTGAATAGCATGGGTTGCGGAAGGGAGGTGCTCAGAGGGGAGAAGCTGCTCTCAGTTGTACTAATTAAGTGCCATCTCCCATGGTCACCCTGCAATCCCGTGGTCCAGTGTCCCTCAGATGGTCTTAGAGAAATGGATTTAATGGAATTACAAGAATCCAGTTTTTTGGTCACATTTCATTATATTTACAATTTTTTGTAATTTTTTTGACATGATACAAGAGGATGCTGATGGTCTTTTTGGGTATGGGATATGTTTACGTAGTTAATGGTTTTGAACCAAACATCCTAGGAGAACAGTTGCCATGGTCACGATGCCTGTATTTTTAGAGGCTACAAAATCTTGAATCTATTTGGGGAACCGTTCCATTGATTCATCTTGACAGCCTTGATATTCTATTTTCTTTTATCCCTTTTTAGGTGTTTGTCATCCATTTCCTGCACTGTCAACTACCTCACTTGCCATTTGTTGTTTGGTGCGTTGGTTACAAATTTGTTTTCCACTAAACCAACTTGTTTAGCTTTTGTTTACTTGAATTTAACAGCGAGGATCATTTTTGGGGCATAATTGTACTTTGGGCAGGATGTAGTACATGTGGAAGTTACCATGACAATGTGGTCTACTTGAATAGTGTTATTGTCATATTGTGTATGTCCCAAGCAGTAGAGCTAATAAATATTTAAGTCTCCTAGAAAGTATTAACCTGCAAGCTCTACACTGGATGTATTGGGTGCATCTGCCTACAGCAGCACAGAAGGTATTGAGGAGAGACAATTGGTGATTTTCTGCAGTGATATGGTCTGTCATATAATGTGATGTACAGTGGGTAAAATATCTTCACATGGTTCACGTAATGTGATCAGTGGAGCAAAACAATTAAAAATGCAAAAGTAGTTGTGCATTTAACTGCAAGCAGGGTATTCTCAAAGTTTGTGCTAAGAATTTGACACCTCTTCTGCAGCTATTAACAATATTTTTTCATATATAAAAACAATGTCCTCGCACGTTTCTCGTTCAGGCTCCAGATTCTTCTTGCAATGTTAGTTCTCCAGTTCCTGAGGTAGGATAGGGTTATGCTCTATGTACTGGTTGTGACTATATTGCTATGTGTGCCTGCAGTTCAGGTAAATTGGAACAACCTTCTAAGCCTAATGAGTACCCCTTCTTTTAGTCAACCTTGTGGTACTGCCACCACTAGAATATTTCACCAGCACTTGAACATGCTTTCTTCTGTGTTTGTGCTATTGGCTCCCTGTACGGAGTGCTAACCCCTCCAGCACTGGACAGTACTTGGCAATAGGGGGAACCCACCGACAGTTCCACTTGCCTATTTTGTTTTATTTGTGTCGGAATATTCACTGAGCTTTTTACTTTCCACAGCACCACCACACACAACTTGTAAAGAAAAAAGAATATGGAAGCCTATGTATTGGAAAAAGCCAGTTGTTGATAGTAGCAGCTGTGATGAAGATGATGGTTCAAAAGTGGTTAACTCTGGTAGGACCAGTAATATTTAAGAATAATATATTTGTTAGGTTGTCTATTTGGGGTTAATTGACCAACAAAAGTAAATGCTACATTTTTATTCTGCCTTTTGTGGTGTGTATGCTCACACAGCATAGATTTTCTTTTTTTTCTTTTTTTAATCTGCAGTAAGGGTTATGTTCTAACCTTTAAGAGGTAGGGCAGTGAGCAAAAAATGGATGCTAAAGCTAATTGCAAAAGATGCTGTTCTCGGGCAGTAAGCATACACCCAGCCGTCCAGTGATCCTAAACTTTGTGATTGCTTGATGAGCAAGGTACATTGAATAGACACATTATGTTGTGTTCTGTCCCAGTGGGAGAGCTGAGGTGTCTGCATGACTTTTAGACTGTATTTCTTGTAGACTCATACTGAAGAGTGTTGGCCCAGTGAATCAGCCTTGCGCTAATTCTAGGGAAACTTTTTGTGCAATATCTGAGTAGGCTAGTTCTTTGTTCAGTTGCTGAAATGTCTTTCGTCATGTCTAATATTCGAAGGGAACTCAATGGAAGCAGCAAATACATCAATCCGTTCTCAAGTGCAAGGTGTGTCTTTTGGGTGAGTCCCTGGTGGGCCTTTAGGGTGAGGGAGAAAGTCAAGATATGAAGAGGATAGGACCAAAGGTAGTATTGATGCCCTCCTGGAAACAGATGGTTCTCTTTCAGTGACAGTCAATTATCTTATGTAGAAACAATTTCGGCACTAGATGTGCACACACTGTAGGTTCAGATTCAGAATTAGGAATCCTTCTGGCAATAAGAAACAAAAAGAGAAAAAGCACTTCTAGAGATGATTTAGTTTAATAGTAATACAATATGTAAATACCAATTGAGGATTAATGTATTGCATCCTTCATAAAATCATATATGGCATTCAAACGTACAATATACCTGACACATAGACCATAATAAGTAAAGTGCAAAAGAATGTCCTTTGAGGTCCTCTGGTTATTTTAAGTAACACTCTGCTCTGAACAGATGGTGTGTAGTTGAAGTACCCAAAGATATTTTATAGAGTCCTACAATTAGGGTTCGCTCATCTGTGTGGACTTCAGTTAAAAAACAAAATCTATATAAAGTCTCACTCATGAGTCCTGTAGGTTGCTGACGTGTTTTGTCACAAAGCATTGAATAAATACAAACTGTTTTCATGCTTTGTAGCATCCTGGATCCTTTCTCCCATTGTGTTGTCAGAAAACTACCCAGCAATGGACCCACCAGTCTCGTTATTACCCAAGAATCATGTTGCCTCTCATAAATGTAGCAATCTACCAGGATCCCTAGGGTGGTAGGCGGTTGGAGGGCTGCCTTACAATTATAGTTTACCTGAGTGTCTGCTTTTGTCCATTTTCTCTTTCATCCATCTGGGGGATGCTTTTTTTTTTGTCAAAGCTGTGATTCCTAAGGTGTGTAAGTGGTTGTTGCATTTCCTGTAAGGATTGCAGTATGGCACATTCAGAGCAGAGTGGATGCAGCTGTTTTTCTGTAGCTAGAGTTTGTTTTACAAAAGCCTTGACTAAAGCGTTGTACACACTGTGAGTTGTTTTTAATTGGCTGTTTTTTTCGGAAAATTGTAGGCCCCAATATCTAAGCTACACACTAAAAGATTTTTTTTTTTAAGTTACCAATTTTCTGCCACATTTCACTACATTTGCATATGTACACCAACAAGGAGGATGACATGGTGACAGGAAACATATGAGCAGATTATTTAGACAGCACCACTGTTCGATATCAGGAGATTGTGGCCGAGTTTTGCTTTGGAACTACAGATCAGAAAATCGATCATTCGTGTTTGTGGGCAAGATTTTCCTGATTTATTGGCAAAACGCAGAAACGATTATTCGTACACACTATACAATAAATTTATTTATTTACTTATTAACAGTTTCTTATATAGCGCAGCATATTCCGTTGCGCTTTACAATTAGAACAACAGTAATAGAACAAAACTGGGTAAAAACAGACAGACGGAGGTAGGAAGGCTGATGTCCCAATTATAGGCAAATCTGCCCAATAATTGTATAGTGTGTACTTAGTTTAACATGGTGGTTTTGTTGGTGTCATGTCCTGTGGCTATAATTTTGGACATAGACCACAGGTTCTCAAACGCGGTCCTCAAGGCATCCCAGTGGTCCATGATTTAAGTATATCCATGCTTGGCCACAGGTGATTTTAATAAGTACCTCAGTCAGTTTGATTTGTGCTGAGCCTTTGATATACTTAAATCCTGGACCATTGGGTGCCATGAGGACCGTGTTTGAGAACCTCTGGCATAGACTATATTCTTTTGCTCCAATTATGTCTCTTCATTTCCAGCTGAGCCTGGTGACCTTGCCACACAAACCTTTCCACAAGTACCTGTTGCCTCTTGGCCATTTCTACATAGAGGGACTTTTATGTTTATAATTAGCGTTTATTCCTCTCAAAATTTGTCAACTCAACAGTATGGGTTTTCTGTACTTGCAATGGCTCCTTTTGTTTTGATTTGGTTGTCTTTGTAGTCTACTGGAGAGTAGGAATGTTTTTTTTTCTTTTCCCTCCTGTATGTCTTGCCTGCTATGTGTTGAAACATGAAGAATGCTCATTGAGTACACTTACTTTTTTTTTTTACTTTACTCCCACTATTTGTGATTATAAATTTAAATAAGCTTTTGTGGGGGGGGGGGGGGGGGGGTGTTAGTGCTATGGTGTAGTAAATTGCTGTATAGAACTCCAATGCAGGCAACAATAGCCGGACCTCTTCATTTTTAAACCTTGTTAGTCTGAATGGATTTATTTATTTTCAAATTTCTAGCACGTCTCCCGCAGCCCAAAACAAAAGTTCCTATTCATGATGCTGTTGTCACTCCAGACGATGTCAGATATTTTACAAATGAGACAGATGACCTTACCAACCTGGAGGCAAGTGTGCTTGAAAATCCTCAAGATATACAACTATGGCTCAAATTGGCATACAAGTGCTTAAATCAGAATGAGGGGTAGGTAGCTTTTGTTTCTGTCACTCTGCCATACTAATCTGGCAATAATTGTGTGTACAAGATTTATTTTCATTACTGAATCCCTTTTTTCCCCCTCCCACTCTATTCATTGACAAAGCCACAACCCCATCATTGTTTTAGTGAATTTAGCAGTGGGTGACTATTGTATACCTTCTGATGTAATTCTTGTGTGTTTGAAGGTAATAAATAATACTGAGGTTCTTATAGCAAAATGTGCCAGATTGCTTAGAACAAAGTATATATAATTAACTTGTTTGCTATTTAATAATTAATGGAAACAGTGCGGTTTGTTCAGTTAAACTAAGACACTTCTGCTAAAATCTTTCTATAAAACTAACAACTTGTGTGTTTAGGACCTGTTCATAAGTATATTTTTGGGTTGTGGTGCATTCCTATATGATTAGTTTTAAGCATTATGTGGCCAGACTATTTGAGATGTCTTCATACATTATGTACAGCCGAATGTTCCTGCAAAAAAGGTTAAGAATTCCTTTGGTCTGCAAAAGTAGATGATGTCCATGTGAATAGACGGAGCTGCACGGAGCCATGTGAATTTTGTAAGCGTATTGACTAGCAAGGTACATATACGTTGGTGTAAACTATATGTGTACTTCAATCTGTGTAGTCTGTAGATTTTAACCTTCATCTTGCTAGTTATGGATCACTTGGCGCAAGGCTGGTGTTCTCTGTTATGTTATGGTGACTATTACCAAAAGTTACCTTTTTCTGTAGCAATAGGGACCTAATTTTTAAAATATTCTGCTGAATCTGCAGATTGGTCCATTTACTCCCATTATCACATTGGAGATTGACCAGGTAAAAAAAATAATCCCTAGTTCATATGTCACTAAGGGCAAGGGTGCCAGTGGGGACTAGTCCCTATGGCCCTTTGTCTTCCTTTTCTCTGGGCCTGGGGGATGGGAAAACTCCTGCATCCTAAGAAAATTTACGTTCAGCCTGAAGCCACCCAAAAAGAGCTGCAGCTGACAGGCTACACAGATGGTGTTGTAGATGTGACGAAAAATAGTATTCTGGTCCTGGGCTGAAGCATTTCTCCTGTAAGATTCTCCTCAGAGGGCTCCTGCTGCCAGGAAGCTTGAGGCGCAAAGTATTTTATTTTTTTATTTTTTTTACTTTGCTACATTTTTTATGAATACCTTTATTTGGTGGGTAAGACAGGCTTGGACAGCTAAATGCATGGATTGACAGACTTCCTGTGGTGGGAGGACCATCTCCTGTTCTGCACAGGTGGCACAATCTGCTCCTTCAGACCTGTAGGTTAAAGAAAGAGCAACTGCTTACCTTACTTCCACTGGATTTGTTTATCTGGTCAGCAAGGAGAACTTGGACAACCCATTTTGGCCAATTAAAAACCTGAATTCCTTTTATTGCCAAGGTAAAGATGGAGTAGAGTCCAACAAAGTTTTTGCATCTATGCATGTCAGGGATAGTACTTTAATAGTCTGTTCTGGAAAGAAGACCACTACCTACCGCCTACCATATTTACAGTGAATCTTTTCCAATTCCATGCTCTTTCCTACAGTCTGTGCCACAGGTCTTCACAAAGTTCATATTTCTCATGGCTGCTTTGCTGAGATTTCGAGGTGTTCCAATCATCCCTTATCTGGGTTGGACAATCGTCTATTTTTAAATACCTTCCTGCTGTCTTACCTGCACAGGATTGCTTAGGTTTTGGAGTTGCATGTGTAGATTCTGAATTCGCATAATCTAACCTTGTACCCAGACAGAGGATTAAGAGTCCGATCATATATACCAGAGTGCAGAGGGCATACCATCTGGCATCAAGATCCGGACCCTCCAGGTGTTAGGTAGAATGGATCTGGATTTTCGGAGTCGATCTGTTCCTTTCTGCATGTACTTGATAGGTCTTCTTATTTGAAGTGATTCAGTGCACCAGGATTCAGTCTCTGAGGCACCAGTTAGATGTTTGAGAAAGTGGTTGAGGTCCATTCGCTGGTTGATCACTCTATCACACTGTCATGGCACACAAGTGTATTTGCTAGGTGGTGCTTGATGATGAAACCTGACTTTAGGCGACCCTTCTTCCTTTTTTTAGATTGGACCATTGTAACAGCGGAACCGATTCATCAGGGATTGCGAAGGGAGACCTTGAACTTTGGTTACAGGATTTGTGGTCCACACATGTGGCAAAGATCCCTGCCATCACCCAAATCAATGTTCTGGAGCTCAGAACTGTTCTATACAGGAGCCCACTCTACTGCAGGGTAGACCTGTCTGTATCCAATCATGGCCTTGGCTTATTTAGATCATTAGTAGGGCTTTGAAGAGTTCCCTAGCAATGAGAAACTACTTCCAGATTCTGAAATGCACAGGTGTAATGGCAGCACGGACATTCTGGCTACAAAGGATTGGGAGGTGTATATATATTTTTTTTCTCTGACGTCCTAGTGGATGCTGGGAACTCCGTAAGGACCATGGGGAATAGACAGGCTCCGCAGGAGACTGGGCACTCTAAAAGAAAGATTAGGTACTATCTGGTGTGCACTGGCTCCTCCCACTATGACCCTCCTCCAGACCTCAGTTAGATTTCTGTGCCCGGCCGAGCTGGATGCACACTAGGGGCTCTCCTGAGCTCCTAGAAATAAAGTTTATTTTAGGTTTTTTATTTTACAGTGAGACCTGCTGGCAACAGGCTCACTGCATCGAGGGACTAAGGGGAGAAGAAGCGAACCTACCTGCTTGCAGCTAGCTTGGGCTTCTTGGGCTACTGGACACCATTAGCTCCAGAGGGATCGACCGCATGGAACTGGCCTTGGTGTTCGTTCCCGGAGCCGCGCCGCCGTCCCCCTTACAGAGCCAGAAGCAAGAAGAGGTCCGGAAAATCGGTGGCAGAAGACTTCGGTCTTCACCAAGGTAGCGCACAGCACTGCAGATGTGCGCCATTGCTCCTCATGCACACTTCACACTCCGGTCACTGAGGGTGCAGGGCGCTGGGGGGGGGTGCCCTGAGGGAAATAATAGGATTTTGGTACTTACCAGGTAAATCCTTTTCTTTGAATCCATAGGGGGCACTGGAGTACTCTTTGAATATGGACGGGCTTCCGTAGGAACAGCACTGAATATTTAAATTTAGAACACTCCACCCCTCCATATCCCCGAGTACCACAGTGTTTTTTACTGAGCCGAACAGGAACTATAGAGAGGTTTGGAGTATTACATATAACATAACGGACAATAACGAAGTTGACACATAACGTTACTGACAACTAAACAGTTGACACCCTAACCAGCACTTGTAATTTGAACCAGTCGGTGAAAGTGTGTTACCATAAGATCCTCAGAACTCACCACAACTAGGTAAAACTGCTCTGGGTGGGCGTCCACTGCCCCCTATGGATTCAAAGAAAAGGATTTACCTGGTAAGTACCAAAATCCTATTTTCTTTATCATCCACTAGGGGTCACTGGAGTACTGGGACGTACCAAAGCTTCCCCCGTGGGCGGGAGAGCTGTTTGGCACTTGTAACACTAGTCGGCCAAAGCTAGATGCTGATGCCGCAAACGTATCAAACTTGTAAAAGCGCACAAACGTGTGCACTGAAGACCATGTAGCCGCACGGCAAAGCTGCGTCGTAGAAGCTCCTCGACCAGCTGGCCATGAAGTTCCCACAGAACGTGTGGAATGAGCGGTTACTGATGTAGGCGGTTGTAACCTAGCATGAAGGTAAGCCTGACGTATGGTCAGTTTTATCCATCTGGATAAGGTTTGATTAGACGCTGGCCAACCCATCTTGGCAGCATCATAGAGAACAAACAACGTATCCGTCTTACGAACTGAAGACGTTCGGGATACATAAATGCGTAATGCGCGTACCACATCCAGAGTTCCAGAATGTGCCGTCAACACAGGAACTACTATTGGTTGATTGATGTGAAAAGATGACACTACCTTTGGTAAGAAAGCGGGATTCGTCCGAAGTTCCGCTCTGTCATCATGAAACACCAAATACGGTGACTTGCATGACCAGGCACCCAAATCCGAAACACGCCTTGCCGAAGCTAAGGCTAGAAGAAAAATTGTTTTCCAAGTGAGAAACTTTATATCCACTTGCTGTAAGGGTTCAAAATATGAAGACTGTAAGAACTCTAAAACCAGATTCAAGTCCCATGGCGCTGTAGGTGGAATGAATGGAGGCTGTACTCTGAGGATACCTTGGAGAAAAGTGCGTATAGACGGCAATAGAGCCAATCGTCTTTGAAAGTAAATTGACAAAGCAGATACCTGCACCTTTAGTGTAGATAAACGCAGTCCTCCATCTAACCCTGTTTGTAGAAACAACAAAAGGCGGGATAACTTGAAAGATGATGTCGGAAACTTCCGAGCTTCACACCAACCTATATAGGCACGCCATATTCTGTAATAATGAGCTGCCGTAACCGGCTTCCTAGCTCGTAACATGGTTGGTATAACCGAATCTGGAATGCCCTCTCTTCTTAAGAGGGCGGTCTCAACAGCCACCCCGTCAAACGCAGCCGCGCTAAATCGGGGTAAAGGAACGGACCCTGTTGTAACAGGTCTGGACGTAGTGGGAGCGGCCAAGGATCGTCTGCGAGTAGTCCTCGGAGATTCGAGAACCAAGCTCTCCGAGGCCAATGAGGCGCCACTAGTATGACTGTGACAGACTCTCTTTTGATCCGTTTTAGCACCAGAGGGAGCAACGGAAACGGTGGAAACAGATACACAAGACTGTACGGCCACGCGACAGTGAGAGCATCCACCGCCACTGCCTTTGGATCTCTTGTTCTGGACACATACTGGAACGTTTGGTGATTGTGTCGAGACGCCATCAGGTCCACCTGAGGATAACCCCATCTCTGAACCAACATGTGAAACACTTCTGGATTTAATGCCCATTCGCCTGGATGAAAATCCCGACGACTGAGATAATCCGCTTCCCAGTTGTCCACTCCCGGAATGAACACGGCCGACAACATCACCTGGTGGCATTCCGCCCAATTAAGGATACGAGCTACTTCCCGCATTGCCATGCGGCTTCTCGTTCCTCCTTGTTTGTTGATGTATGCGACCGCCGTCGCATTGTCTGACTGCACTTGGACAGGCTGAGAGCGAAGCATGTGCACTGCTTGTCGTAGCGCATTGTAAATTGCGCGGAGTTCCAGGACATTTATAGACAGCAATTTTTCGTGACCCGCCCAGAGACCCTGGAGCTGACAATTTTGAATTACCGCTCCCCAACCTCTGAGACTGGCGTCCGTAGTTAGAATTATCCAATTCCAGCCTCCGAACCGTCTTCCTGCGGTTAAATTGTGTTCCTTGAGCCACCAGAGCAGAGATACTCTTGCCCTTGGCGACAACCTCACCCTGTGGTGAATCTGCAGATGCGAGCCCGACCACTGGGCGAGCACATTCAGTTGAAATGGACGCGAGTGAAATCTTCCGAACTGAAGCGCTTCGAAAGCTGCCACCATTGTGCCTAAGAGGCGAATGCACAAGTGTACCGACACTGTGCGTGGCTTGAGCACTAATTGTACTAGATGGCGTAGAATTTGTACTTTCTGCTGTGGTAGGTAAATTCTTTGATTGACCGTATCGAGAATCATACCTAGGAATTGAAGGCGTTGAGACGGAATTAGATGTGATTTCTTGAAGTTGACAATCCAACCGTGGTGAACCAGTACATCGTATGTTAGCAGCGCATGTTGGAGAAGTATCTGTTGAGACGGAGCTTTGATGAGCAAATCGTCTAAATACGGAGCTATTGTCACTCCCAGGGATCTGAGATGAGCTATCATCACAGACATCACTTTGGTGAATACCCGAGGCGCTGATGACAGGCCAAACGGTAGAGCCTGAAACTGGTAATGGTTCTGGCGTATTGCAAACCGTAAGAATCTCTGATGAGGCTGCCAAATTGGAATGTGTAAGTACGCATCCTTGAGATCTAGCGCAATTATAAATTCCTTTGGCTCTAAACCCGCAATCACCGAACGCAGAGACTCCATTTTGAATCTGTAGTAAGTTACGTACTGATTGAGACCCTTTAAGTTCAATATTGGTCTGACTGAGCCATCCGGCTTCGGTACTACAAACAGACTTGAATAGAAACCCTGACCCTGTTGGTGTACAGAGACCGGAATCAAAACTGCTGAATCCAGTAGGGACTGAATGGCAATTTGCAGAACCGTCCTCTTGTCGTCCGACAGAGGCAATCCTGTCTTGAAAAACCGCAGAGGCGGAAGACAGTCGAACTCTATTTTGTAACCTTTTAACACTAAATTGCGGATCCACCCATCCGCGGATGTGTGGAACCACGCCAAATGGAACGTCTGAAGGCGTGCTCCCACAATCGGAGAACCGAGATGGGCTGGTAGCCCGTCATGCCACTGGCTTGTCGGTAACCTTAGCGTCCTGGCGAGTTGTGTTGGTTTGTTGGAAACCACGTCCGCGACCACGTCTAGCAGGCGTGGCTGTTCCTCTGCCACGTCCTCGAAAGGACTGAGGTCTAAAGGATTTGAACGAAGGTCCAGCGTACCTCCTCCTTGATACCGGTGGAGGCAATGGTAAGAAAACAGACTTACCTCCCGTAGCCTCAGCAATCCATGCGTCCAATTCAGGACCAAACAGCTTCTTGCCATCGTAAGGCAACGCCTCTATACCTCGTTTGACCTCTGCCTCCGCATGATAAGCACGCAGCCAGAGTGCTCTTCGTGCCGTAACTAGCGACGATGAAATACGAGAAGTGAGCTGACAGACGTCAGTAGACGCTGTACAGAGATACTCTACAGCTTCACTCATTTGATTTACAAGAAGTATCAGGTTTTCGTCCTGTAAAGCAGATTTGAGTTCTGTAAGCCATATTATGAGCGCCTTAGTGACCCAAATGCCAACCAATCCAGGTCTCAGCATCACACCTGCTGCTACATACATGGATTTTAGCATAGTTTCTATCTTGCGATCTGAAGGATCTTTAAGCGTAGTAGCTGCTGGCACTGGTATGGTTAATTTCTTGGTAAGCTTGGACACTGAAGAATCAACTATTGGTGGATTCTCCCATGTACACGTTACCGAGTCTGGAAACGGGTAACTAGACTTAAATCTGCGAGGTATAGAAAACCGTTTATCTGGATTCTGTCGTGTTTCTACTAACATCTAATTAAGAGATTCCGACACAGGAAAACTTATTGGAGTTTTTTGTCGTTTAGTAAATACGACCTGATCATTTGTGAGAGGCTCCTCAGTTTCAGTAAACTTCAGAGACTGACGTACCGCTCTGATGAGATCATCAATGCCGGAACTGTTAAAATCCTCGCCATCTGACTCCACTTCGCCCTCCTCACCCTCATCTTGTTCCGTGAGGTCTGGCATGGAATCGTCAGAATGCAACATAGCAGAAACTGGAAAATCATAAGACATATGAAATTTATCCCGTTTACCCAAAATGGATTTGGACCTTACGCAAGGCTGAGACGCCTCCGGTAGTTCTGGCGGTCTCACCCTAGACTCAGATCTTGCCGTTTCCCGCTCCTGACGAGCGGCGGTCAATTCTGATTGTAACCTATCCAGTACATTTACGAACATACCCCACGGAGGGTCCGGTGAGGACATTGGTTGTAAAACTGGAGCAGAAATGGTATTCTGAACCGAATCCACAAAACATACTGTACATGTGGTAGATCCATCCGGTAACACACTGCTACAGACTTTGCAATTATGCTTTTTAGTTTTTGCTGGTGCCTTACTCATTATGGCGACAGACAATACAATACACAAAAAACAGACACTTGCACGACTCAGTAAAATAGTAGTAAGGGGTCTCTGTATATATATCTGGCCAAGTGCAGTACACGTGGCCAGTACTATGAAATGTGATCCCAAATTCCCACTAACACCCCTGCGCCTCCGGTGGAGTAGAGATGTAGTACTGGAACGTTCTGGAATCACAGCAGGAAGACACAGGAAGCATGTTAAAATGGCTGCCATGCTTATACATATAATCACAGTGAAGTTTCATACTGATCTTATAAACAGCCTCCCTGCCAGTATAAACATCATTATATATCTATATAAAATGTGTGCCATACTATCAACAGCCTGATGTTGCTGCTGTCCCTTCTCTTCCCCCCCCCCCCCCTCGCATCTGCTCCATTGCGGGCCGGGCAGCGGGCACCCCTGCGCCGGGACCTGGAAGTCTGGGAGCGCGTGTTAGCGCTATGATTACCGGCAGCAGCTGAGTTTGTACAAGCGGCGGCCGGAGCAGCGGGAGAAGCGGCGGGCGGACCAGTGGTGATCCGAGACGCGGGGCCGGAGCAGGTGGGGCTGTAAGAAGCAGCGGCCGGAGCAGCGCGTTATGAGACCCGGCGGCCGGATCAGCGGGCGGCTATGATACCCGGCGGCCGGAGCAGCTGCGGCGGCGTCAGTCAGCCGAAAGAACCCAGCACTTTCCCCACACCTCGGGCGGCAGCGGAAGCTGACCGCCCCGTTCTCCCCTCACATACCTGGACTTTGCTGTTCTGTGATGAGGCTCCGACGGGTCTTCTCAGTAAGCGCCGGCCAGCCTGCAGGATGTGTGTGTGTGGCTGTGAGGGAGCTCTTTCAGAGAGGCCCGACACGCCCCTGCTGCTATCAGCAGCTGCACTATCCCTGACCCTGCCTTTTGGAAGGGGAAAAGGGATGTATAGAATAGAAAAATATAAAAATAAAAATTCAAAGTAATTGTGACTCAGCCACAGAGCTGTTACTACTTCGAGCACAGAAAAAACACTGGGATATGGAGGGGTGGAGTGTTCTAAATTTAAATATTCAGTGCTGTTCCTACGGAAGCCCGTCCATATCCCAAGAGTACTCCAGTGACCCCTAGTGGATGATAAAGAAATATGACACCTTGGCTGGCAAATCTACATCATATATAGTCCTAGAGGCTATATAGATGTAAAATTACCCCTGCCAGTATTCCAGAAAAAGCGGGAGAAAGTCAGTTGGAAAAGGGGTGGGGCTTCTCCCTCAGCACACTGGCGCCATTTTCTCTTCACAGTGCAGCTGGAAGACAGCTCCCCAGGCTCTCCCCTGTAGTTTTCAGGCTCAAAGGGTTAAAAAGAGAGGGGGGGCACAAAATTTAGGCGCAATATTGTATATACAAGCAGCTATTGGGAAAAATTCACTCAATATAGTGTTAATCCCAAAATTATATAGCGCTCTGGTGTGTGCTGGCATACTCTCTCTCTGTCTCCCCAAAGGGCTGTGTGGGGTCCTGTCCTCAGTCAGAGCATTCCCTGTGTGTGTGTGCGGTGTGTCGGTACGGCTGTGTCGACACGTTTGATGAGGAGGCTTATGTGATGGCAGAGCAGATGCCGATAAATGTGATGTCGCCCCCTGTGGGGCCGACACCAGAGTGGATGGATAGGTGGAAGGTATAAACCGACAGTGTCAACTCCTTACATAAAAGGCTGGATGACGTAACAGCTATGGGACAGCCGGCTTCTCAGCCCGCGCCTGCCCAGGCGTCTCAAAGGCCATCAGGGGCTCAAAAACGCCCGCTCCCTCAGATGGCAGACACAGATGTCGACACGGAGTCTGACTCCAGTGTCGACGAGGTTGAGACATATACACAATCCACTAGGAACATCCGTTACATGATCCCGGCAATAAAAAATGTGTTACACATTTCTGACATTAACCCAAGTACCACTAAAAAAAAAGGGTTTTATGTTTGGGGAGAAAAAGCAGGCAGTGTTTTGTTCCCCCATCAAATGAGTGAATGAAGTGTGAAAAAGCGTGGGTTCCCCCGATAAGAAACTGGTAATTTCTAAAAAGTTACTGATGGCGTACCCTTTCCCGCCAGAGGATAAGTTACGCTGGGAGATATCCCCTAGGGTGGATAAGGCGCTCACACGTTTGTCAAAAAAGGTGGCACTGCCGTCTTAGGATACGGCCACTTTGAAGGTACCTGCTGATAAAAAGCAGGAGGCTATCCTGAAGTCTGTATTTACACACTCAGGTACTAGACTGAGACCTGCAGATAGTGCTGCTGCAGCGTGGTCTGGTACCCTGTCAAACAGGGATACTATTTTGCGAACATAAGGCGTCGTCTTATATATGAGGGATGCACAGAGGGATATTTTGCCGGCTGGCATCCAGAATTAATGCAATGTCCATTCTGTCAGGAGGGTATTAGAGACCCGACACTGGACAGGTGATGCTGACTTTAAAAGGCACATAGAGCCTTATAAGGGTGAGGAATTGTTTGGGGATGGTCTCTGGGACCTCGTATCCACAGCAACAGCTGGGAAGAAAATTTTTTACCTCAGGTTTCCTCACAGCCTAAGAAAGCACTGTATTATCAGGTACAGTCCTTTCGGCTTCAGAAAAGCAAGCGGGTCAAAGGCGCTTCCTTTCTGCACAGAGACGAGGGAAGAGGGAAAAAGCTGCACCAGTCAGCCAGTTCCCAGAATCAAAATTCTTCCCCCGCTCCTCTGAGTCCACCGCATGACGCGGGGGCTCCACAGGCGTAGCCAGGTACGGTGGGGGGCCGCCTCAAAAATTTCAGCAATCAGTGGGCTCGCTCACAGGTGGATTCCTGGATCCTTCAAGTAGTATCTCAGGGGTACAAGCTGGAATTCGAGGCGTCTCCCCCCCGCCGTTTCCTCAAATCTGCCTTGCAGACAACTCCCTCAGGCAGGGAGGCTGTGCTAGAGGCAATTCACAAGCTGTATTCCCAGCAGGTGATAGTCAAGGTGCCCCTACTTCAACAAGGACGGGGTTACTATTCCACACTGTTTGTGGTACCGAAACCGGACGGTTCGGTGAGACCCACTTTAAATTTGAAATCCTTGAACACATACATAAAAAAATTCAAGTTCAAGATGGAATCGCTCAGAGCGGTTATTGCAAGCCTGGAGGAGGGGGATTACATGGTATCCCTGGACATCAAGGATGCTTACCTACATGTCCCCATTTACCATCCTCACCAGGAGTACCTCAGATTTGTGGTACAGGATTGCCATTACCAATTCCAAACACTGCCGTTTGGACTGTCCACGGCACCGAGGGTCTTTACCAAGGTAATGGCAGAAATGATGATACTCCTTCGAAAAAAGGGAGTTTTAATTATCCCGTACTTGGACGATCTCCTTATAAAGGCGAGGTCCAAGGAGCAGTTGTTGGTCGGAGTAGCACTATCTCGGGAAGTGCTACAACAGCACGGATGGATTCTATACATTCCAAAGTCACAGCTGGTTCCTACCACACGCCTACTGTTCCTGGGGATGGTTCTGGACACAGAACAGAAAAAAGTGTTTCTCCTGCAAGAGAAAGCCAAGGAGCTGTCATCTCTAGTCAGAGACCTCCTGAAACCAAAACAGGTATCGGTGCATCACTGCACACGAGTCCTGGGAAAAATGGTAGCTTCTTACGAAGCAAAATTCCATTCGGCAGGTTCCATGCAAGAACCTTTCAGTGGGACCTCTTGGACAAGTGGTCGGGATCGCATCTTCAGTTGCATCGGCTGATAACCCTGTCTCCAAGGACCAGGGTATCTCTACTGTGGTGGCTGCAGAGTGCTCATCTTCAAGAGGGCCGCAGATTCGGCATACAGGACTGGGTCCTGGTAACCACGGATGCCAGCCTTCGAGGCTGGGGAGCATTCACACAGGGAAGAAATTTCCAAGGACTTTGGTCAAGTCAGGAGTCGTCCCTACACATAAATATTCTGGAACTGAGGGCCATTTACAATGCCCTAAGTCTGGCAAGGCCTCTGCTTCAAAACCAGCCGGTACTGATCCAATCAGACAATATCACGGCAGTCGCCCATGTAAACCGACAGGGCGGCACAAGAAGCAGGATGGCGATGGCAGAAGCCACAAGGATTCTTCGATGGGCGGAAAATCACGTCTTAGCACTGTCAGCAGTGTTCATTCCGGGAGTGGACAACTGGGAAGCAGACTTTCTCAGCAGACACGACCTACACCCGGGAGAGTGGGGACTTCATCCAGAAGTCTTCCAACTGTTGGTAAACCGTTGGGAAAGGCCACAGGTGGACATGATGGCGTCCCGCCTAAACAAAAAACTAGATATTGCGCCAGGTCAAGGGACCCTCAGGCAATAGCTGTGGACGCTCTTGTGACACCGTGGGTGTACCAGTCGGTTTATGTATTCCCTCCTCTGCCTCTCATACCAAAGGTACTGAGAATAATAAGAAAACGAGGAGTAAGAACGATACTCGTGGTTCCGGATGGGCCAAGAAGAGCTTGGTACCCAGAACTTCAAGAAATGTTATCAGAGGACCCATGGCCTCTACCGCTCAGACAGGATCTGCTACAGCAGGGGCCCTGTCTGTTCCAAGACTTACCGTGGCTGCGTTTGACGGCATGGCGGTTGAATTCCGGATCCTAAAGGAAAAGGGCATTCCGGAAGAAGTCATTCCTACGCTGATAAAAGCCAGGAAAGAAGTAACCGCAAACCATTATAACCGTATTTGGCGAAAATATGTTGCGTGGTGTGAGGCCAGGAAGGCCCCAACAGAGGAATTTCAGCTGGGTCGTTTTCTGCACTTCCTACAGTCAGGGGTGACTATGGGCCTAAAATTGGGTTCCATTAAGGTCCAGATTTCGGCTCTGTCGATTTTCTTCCAGAAAGAACTGGCTTCACTGCCTGGAGTTCAGACATTTGTAAAGGGAGTGCTACATATTCAGCCCCCTTTTGTGCCTCCTGTGGCACCTTGGGATCTCAACGTGGTGTTGAGTTTCTTAAAATCACATTGGTTTGAGCCACTTAAAACTGTGGATTTGAAATATCTCACGTGGAAAGTGGTCATGTTATTGGCCTTGGCTTCGGCCAGGCGTGTGTCAGAATTGGCGGTTTTGTAATGTAAAAGCCCTTATCTGATTTTCCATATGGATAGGGCAGAATTGAGGACTCGTCCCCAGTTTCTCCCTAAGGTGGTATCAGCTTTTCACTTGAACCAACCTATTGTAGTGCCTGCGGCTACTAGGGACTTGGAAGATTCCAAGTTACTGGACGTAGTCAGGGCCTTAAAAATTTATATTTCCAGGACGGCTGGAGTCAGGAAAACTGACTCGCTTTTTATCCTGTAGGCACCCAACAAAATAGGTGCTCCTGCTTCTAAGCAGACTATTGCTCGCTGAATTTGTAGCACAATTCAGCTGGAGCATTCTGCGACTGGATTGCCGCATCCTAAATCAGTAAAAGCCCATTCCACGAGGAAAGTGGGCTCATCTTGGGCGGCTGCCCGAGGGGTCTTGGCTTTACAATTTTGCCGAGCTGCAACTTGGTCAGGGGCAAACACGTTTGCTAAATTCTACAAAATTGATACCCTGGCTGAGGAGGACCTTGAGTTCTCTCATTCGGTGCTGCAGAGTCATCCGCACTCTCCCGCCCGTTTGTGAGCTTTGGTATAATCCCCATGGTCCTTTACGGAGTTCCCAGCATCCACTAGGACGTCAGAAAATAAGATTTTACTCACCGGTAAATCTATTTCTCGTAGTCCGTAGTGGATGCTGGGCGCCCATCCCAAGTGCGGATTGTCTGCAATGCTTGTATGTAGTTATTGCCTAACTAAGGGTTATTGTTGAGCCATCTGTTGAGAGGCTCAGTTATATTTCATACTGTTAACTGGGTGTAGTATCACGAGTTATACAGTGTGATTGGTGTGGCTGGTATGAGTCTTACCCGGGATTCAAAATCCTTCCTTATTATGTCAGCTCTTCCGGGCACAGTATCCTAACTGAGGTCTGGAGGAGGGTCATAGTGGGAGGAGCCAGTGCACACCAGATAGTACCTAATCTTTCTTTTAGAGTGCCCAGTCTCCTGCGGAGCCCGTCTATTCCCCATGGTCCTTACGGAGTTCCCAGCATCCACTACGGACTACGAGAAATAGATTTACCGGTGAGTAAAATCTTATTTTTTTAGCAACCACTCCGTTCTTTGCTGGTGCAGAGCTGTTTGAAAAGTGAACTGATGCCTTCCCAGCACAGCACCAAGGTGCATATTTTCAGCTCTATGACCAGAGATGTTTACTACCCCTAGTGATTACTCTTCACCTCAATTTCAATGCTTCCATTGTGTTCTCAAAAAGGTCCAAAGGGTAATTCCTGTCATCTCAGTCATCTTGTGTCCCCAGATTGGCCAAAGGGGGCCTGGTACACCAACGTTGTTAAAAGATGTCACCATTTTGGCTGCTTCCTCTGCACAATGAATTTCTGTCACAGGATACATTTCTACAACAGGACCTCCATTGGCTGGCATGAAGAATGTGGCTTTAAGTTGAGAGATTGTCCAAAAATTATGTAGAAAGCTACAAAGCCAGTTTCTTCTTGAAACTACCATAGGGGTGTAAGTCAAGATTTTTGAACTCTAGTCAACAACTACTGCCATCAGATTGTATCTTTGTTATTTCTGTTTAAACAGGTGGGTTGATTACTGACCCAATTAAATAGATTCAGTGATGTATGCATAATTAAAGAAATCCTAAAAACAAGACCTGTTGTGGGTTCTAGAGGACCAGAGTTCTGACTTACAGTGCATCCGGAAAGTATTCACAGTGCTTCACTTTTTCCACATGTTATGTTACAGCCTTATTCCAGAATGGAATAAATTAATTTCTTCCCTCAAAATTCTACACACAATACCCCATAATGACAACGTGAAAAAAGTTTTTTTGAGAAGTTTGCAAATGTATTAAAAATATAAAAACTAAGAAATCACATGTACATACTGTAAGTAATCACAGCCTTTGCTCAATACTTTGTTGATGCACTTATGTCAGCAATTACAGCCTCAAGTCTTTTTGAATATGATGCCACACCTATCTGTGTATGTTTGGTGCAGGATGTTCCTCTCCTTTTAGGCTTTCCTGATTCCTTTCTTCTTTAGACTGTATAGTAACTTTTGCATTTGTTCCCTAAATGCTGCAGGTTTAGGTGCTGTTGAGCTACTTAGACAAGAAGTTGGTTCTTATTTGTCTTGTAATTTTTCCATATGTCCCTCTAGTCATGGCACCATGAGATCTTATCTATTGGCTTTTCTGCTCCCTCCATTAGTATACCTGGTGACCATTTAGTTAAAGTTTGTAACCTGGAATATATCCTTTCTTCTTGCCATTTACTAAGCTAGATGAGTTTTAGAATTGTTGTCCCTGTACTGTAGGTCTCCTTTATTGATCTCCACAATGACAGGTCGGCCGTGCGTGTTGCCATCATCCATCCTAGGGTCGTGTCCATTTTTCACCTTAATCAGGCAATAGTTCTTCTTTATTTCTCTAACTTCCTAGAGGATGCTGGGGACTCCGTAAGGACCATGGGGAATAGACGGGCTCCGTAGGAGATAGGGCACTTTAAGAAAGCTTTGGATTCTGTGTGTGCACTGGCTCCTCCCTCTATGTCCCTCCTCTAGACCTCAGTTTTACACTGTGCCCAGAGGATGAAGGGCGCACTGGAGGGAGCTCTCTTGAGTTCTTTAATACAGAAAGCATTTTTGTTTGGATTTTTACTTTTTCACAGGGAGCACTGCTGGCAACAGGCTCCCTGCATCGAGGGACTGAGGAGAGAGGGGCAGACCTACTTAACTGATAGGATCTGCTTCCTCGGCTACTGGACACCATTAGCTTCAGAGGGGGTGAACACAGGTTCGTCCTGGGCGTCCACCCCCGGAGCCACGCCGCCGTTCTCACAGAGCCAGAAGAACAGAAGCAAGAAGACGTCTCAGGCGGCAGAAGCCTTCAGCTTCACAGAGGTAACGCACAGCACTGCAGCTGTGCGTCATTGCTCCACATCACCTCACACTCTCCGGTCACTGTATGGGTGCAGGGCACAGGGGGGGGGGGCGCCCTGGGCAGCAATAACACCTCTTAGATGGCAAATAGGTATATACATGTACAGCTGGGCACTGTACATGTATATAATTGAGCCCCCGCCATTTTACACGATTTTGAGCGGGACAGTAGCCCGCCGCCGAGGGGGCGGGGCTTCTCCCTCAGCACTCACCAGCGCCATTTCTCTCTCCACAGAACGCTGAGAGGAAGCTCCCCGGACTCTCCCCTGCTTACACACGGTGAAGGGAGTTTAAAAAGAGAGGGGGGGGACACACATAATTGGCGGAATAAAGTATAATACAGCGCTGCTTGGGAAAAGCATTCTGTGTTGGTCTCCAGGTTGTTGCGCTGGGGTGTGTGCTGGCATACTCTCTCTCTGTTTCTCCAAAGGGCCTTTCAGGGAATACTGTCTTCAGAAAAAGTTTCCCTGGGTGTGTGCAGTGTGTCGGTACGGGTGTGTCGACATGTTTGATGAGGAAGGTTCGCTTAATGTGGAGGGGGAGTGCTTGAATGTCAGGTCGCCGTCGGCAACGCCGACACCGGACTGGGTGGATATGCTGAATGTCTTGAATGCAAATGTAAATCTCCTGCATAAAAGATTAGACAAGGCTGAAGCTAGGGATCAGTCAGGTAGCCAGTCCGTGCCTGTCCCTGTGGTGCCAGGACCTTCAGGGTCTCAAAAGCGCCCCATATCCCAGGTAGATACTGACTCTAGTGTCGACTATGAGGATGCAAAATTACAGCCGGAGGTGGCAAAAGGTATTAGGTACATGATTATTGCCATAAAAGAGGTTTTGCATATCACGGAGGAACCCCCTGTCCCTGACACGAGGGTTCACATGTATAAAGGGAAAAAGCCTGAGGTCACGTTTCCGTCCTCATTTGAGCTAAGCGAATTATGCGAAAAGGTTTGGGAATCTCCGGATAGGAGACTCCATGTTCCCAAAAGGATTCTCATGGCGTATCCTTTTCCACAGAAGGATCGGATACGATGGGAATCTGCGCCTAAAGTAGACAAGGCGCTGACACGCTTATCCAAGAAGGTGGCACTGCCTTCTCTGGATACTGCTTCCCTCAAGGATGCTGCTGATCGCAAGCAGGAAATTACCATGAAGCACATTTACACACATTCAGGAACTATAGTTAGGCCGGCCATGGCGTCGGCCTGGGTTTGTAGTGCTGTCGTGGCATGGGCAGACTCCTTATCTACGGAGATGGACACCTTAGATAGGGATACCATTCTAATGACCATGGAGCATATCAGAGATGCTGCCTTGTATATGAGGGATGCTCAGAGAGACATTTGTTTACTAAGCTCTAGAATAAACGCTATGTCTATTTCTGCTAGGCGGCTCTTGTGGACCCGACAGTGGACGGGAGACGCCGACTCAAAGCGGCATATGGAGTCATTGCCTTACACGGGGGAGGAGTTGTTTGGAGAAGGCCTCTCGGACCTAGTCTCTACTGCTACGGCCGGTAAATCAAATTTTTTACCTTCTGTTCCCCCGCAGCATTCTAAGAAGGTACCACATTATCAAATGCAGTCCTTTGGTTCCAATAAAAACAAGAAGGTACGAGGATCGTCCTTCGTTGCCAGAGGTAAAGGCAAGGGAAAAAAGCTGCACTCAGCTAGTTCCCAGGAGCAGAAGTCCTCCCCTACTTCCGCAAAGTCCACAGCATGACGCTGGGGCTTTCCGGGTGGGGTGGGGGTCAGATCAAGTGGGGGCACGTCTTCGTCTTTTCAGCCACGTCTGGGTTCAATCACAGGTGGATCCCTGGGCAATAGAGATTGTTTCCCAGGGATACAGACTGGAATTCGAAGACATGCCCCCTTGCCGGTTTTTCAAATCGGCTCTGCCGGCTTCCCCGTCAGAGAGGGAGCTAGTGTTAGCGGCTATTCACAAATTGTACATTCAACAGGTGATAATCAAGGTTCCTCATCTCCAGCAAGGAGAGGGTTATTATTCATCCCTGTTTGTGGTACTGAAACTGGACGGTTCGGTCAGACTCATTTTAAATCTAAAATCCCTGAACCTGTACTTGAAGAGGTTCAAGTTCAAAATGGAATCGCTCAGAATGGTCATCGCCAGCCTGGAAGGAGGGGATTGGATGGTGCCCCTGGACATAAAGGATGCGTACCTTCATGTTCCGATTTTTCCCCCTCACCAGGCGTTTCTGAGATTTGCGGTACAGGATTGTCACTACCAATTTCAGACGTTGCCGTTTGGTCTTTCCACGGCCCCGAGAATTTTCACCAAGGTAATGGCGGAAATGATGGTGCTCCTGCGCAAGCAGGGAGTCACAATTATCCCGTACTTGGACGATCACCTTATAAAGCCGAGATGTTGCTGGACAGCGTGTGTCTGTCCGTGCAGACGTTGCAGAAGCATGGCTGGATTCTCAATTTACCGAAATCCCAGCTAGTACCTGCAACGCGTCTGACCTTTTTGGGCCTGATTCTAGACACAGACCAAAAAAGAGTTTTTCTTCCGGTGGGGAAGGCTCAGGAGCTCATAGCCCTGGTCAGGAACCTTTTAAAGCCAAAAAAGGTTTTGGTGCATCATTGCACAAAGGTTCTGGGGAAGATGGTGGCTTCATACGAGGCCATCCCCTTCGGCAGGTTCCATGCGAGGACTTTCCAATGGGACCTATTGGACAAATGGTCTGGGTGCCATCTACATATGCAGAAACGGATCACCCTGTGTCCCAGGGCCAGGGTATCTCTCCTGTGGTGGCTGCACAGTGCTCACCTCCTAGAGGGTCGCAGGTTCGGCATTCATGACTGGATCCTGGTGACCACGGACGCGAGCCTCCGAGGTTGGGGGGGCTGTCGCACTGGGAATAAATTTCCAAGGTCTCTGGTCGAGCCTAGAGACTTGTCTCCACATCAGTGTCCTGGAGTTAAGGGCCATTTACAACGCCCTACGCCAGGCGGAGGAATGGCTTCGGAACAAACCGGTTCTGTTTCAGTCCGACAATATCACGGCAGTGGCTCATGTAAACCGCCAAGGCGGCACAAGGAGCAGAGTGGCCATGGCAGAAGCGACCAGGATTCTGCGCTGGGCGGAAGGCCATGTAAGCGCACTATCAGCAGTGTTCATCCCGGGGGTGGACAACTGGGAGGCGGGAGGCGGACTTCCTCAGCAGGCACGACCCGCATCCGGGAGAGTGGGGACTTCATCAAGAAGTCTTTGCACAGATCGTGGATCGGTGGGGACTGCCTCAAATAGACATGATGGCGTCCCGTCTCAACAAAAAGCTAAAGAGGTATTGCGCCAGGTCAAGAGACCCTCAGGCGGTAGATGCTCTGGTGACACCATGGGTGTTCAGATCGGTCTATGTGTTTCCTCCTCTGCCTCTCATACCCAAGGTGTTGAGATTAATAAGACTAAGAAGGGTCAGAACAATTCTCATTGTTCCAGATTGGCCAAGGAGGACTTGGTATCCGGATCTGCAAGAGTTGCTCACAGAAGATCCGTGGCCTCTTCCTCTAAGGCAGGACCTGCTGCAACAGGGGCCCTGTCTGTTCCAAGACTTACCGCGGCTGCGTTTGACGGCATGGCGGTTGAACGCCGGATCCTAGCTGAAAAAGGGATTCCGGAGGAGGTCATTCCTACCCTGATCAAGGCTAGGAAGGATGTGACATCGAAACATTATCACCGTATATGGCGAAAATATGTTTCTTGGTGTGAGGCCAGAGCTGCTCCTACGGAGGAGTTCCATTTGGGCCGTCTGCTTTCACTTCCTTCAAACGGGAGTGAATTTGGGCCTAAAATTAGGGTCCATAAAGGTCCAAATTTCGGCCTTATCCATTTTCTTTCAAAGAGAATTGGCTTCTCTTCCCGAAGTACAGACTTTTGTGAAGGGAGTGCTGCATATTCAGCCTCCTTTTGTACCATCGGTGGCGCCTTGGGATCTTAACGTGGTATTAAGTTTCCTCAAGTAACCTTGGTTTGAACCACTCAAAACAGTGGAGTTGAAATACCTCACTTGGAAAGTGGTCATGTTGTTGGCCTTAGCTTCTGCAAGGTGTTTTTCGGAATTAGCGGCTTTATCATATAAAAGCCCATACTTGATTTTTCACGTGGATAGGGCAGAGTTGAGGACTCGTCCTCAATTTCTGCCCAAGGTGGTCTCATCTTTTCATATGAACTAACCTATTGTCGTGCCTGTGGCTACACAGGACTTGGAGGACTCAGAGTCCCTGGATGTGGTCAGGGCTTTGAAGATTTACGTGACCAGAACAGCTAGGATCAGGAAGACTGAAGCTCTGTTTGTTCTGTATGCGGCCAACAAGGTTGGCGCTCCTGCTTCAAAGCAGACAATTGCTCGCAGGATCTGTAACACGATTCAGCAGGCGCATTCTACGGCAGGATTGCCATTGCCTAAATCGGTTAAGGCCCATTCCACTAGGAAGGTGGGCTCTTCTTGGGCGGCTGCCCGAGGGGTCTCGGCACTACAACTGTGCCGAGCTGCTACTTGGTCGGGGTCAAACACCTTAGCAAAGTTCTATAAGTTTGATACTCTGGCTGAGGAGGACCTCATGTTTGCTCAATCGGTGCTGCAGAGTCATCCGCACTCTCCCACCCGTTTGGGAGCTTTGGTATAATCCCCATGGTCCTTAAGGAGTCCCCAGCATCCTCTAGGACGTTAGAGAAAATAGGATTTTACTTACCGGTAAATCTATTTCTCGTAGTCCGTAGAGGATGCTGGGCGCCCGTCCCAAGTGCGGACTTCTTCTGCAAGACTTGTATATAGTTATTGCTTACATACGGGTTATGTTATAGTTGATCGTGTTTGAACCGAGGCTATGTTACTTGTTCATACTGTTAACTGGGTAGTTTATCACAAGTTATACGGTGTGATTGGTGTGGCTGGTATGAATCTCGCCCTTAGGTTACATAAATCCTTTCCTTGTACTGTTCATATCCTCTGGACACAGTTTCTCTAACTGAGGTCTGGAGGAGGGACATAGAGGGAGGAGCCAGTGCACACCCAGAATCCAAAGCTTTCTTAAAGTGCCCTATCTCCTGCGGAGCCCGTCTATTCCCCATGGTCCTTACGGAGTCCCCAGCATCCTCTACGGACTACGAGAAATAGATTTACCGGTAAGTAAAATCCTATTTTTAAAAGGGTCTGCATCTTCCACGGGCAGATTGGAATGAAAAACCAGCCCGGGAAATTGATGGAAGCAGCCCTATTGGGGTCGGGGTCTGTAGACGGGGTGTGATCTGTCAAGGGGGGCGGGTTCCCTCCTTATAGAGTCTGAGGGGTGTATAGTGCATGTCACTAGGTTGGGGGGGGGGGTGTTACTGTGTCTAGGGGGGTAATACACTGACACGCAGACACTGATGCTGATACACAAAATGGATGCTGACACACAGGCAGATGTTAGCACAATGACACTGACACACAGATGCAAACACACAGACTGACGCACAAGCAGATACTGAAACACATATACACAGAGTTTGAGGCTCACAGCAGGGCCTTCTGACACCTACCTCAGCGCACAGTAGCTGTCAGCACATCCAATACATAAACCGCACCCCACCCCTCATTCAACACGCATAAGTAGCTGACACCCAGCTGGCAAAAATCTCTCTCCCTCTGCATTATACCGCAGTGCCAGTAGCCCCCCCCCCCCCCTTTTCTCCCCTGCAGCAGCCGGCAACCCTTCTCTCTGTACCCACCCAGCAGCAGCTCTTTCCACCAGCAGCAGCCTCCCTCTCTCTCCCCAGCAGCGGCCGGCAAGCCCCTTCTCTGTCCCCACTTAGTGACGACCAGCAAACCACCCTCTGTCCCCCTTCCACAGCGGCTCTCTCCCCCCGCAGCAGCCGGCAACACCCCTCTCTCCCTGCGAATCAGCTCTTTTCCCCGGCGGCCAGCAAACCCCTTCTATCTTCCTCTGCAGATGCTGTTCTCACCTGCAGGCTGTAGCAGCCGGCAACCCCCATCTCTCCCCGTGCATCGGCTTTCTTCTGCCGGCAAGTAAACCCCTGCTATCTTCCTCTGCGGATGCCGTCTTCACCTGCAGCGGCTTTTAACCCCCCGCCGATGGGTCATAGCGCTGGCTGCCTCGGAGCAGGAGGTAGGACTGGGGCACAGATGAATCGGCCCATCCTGGTGGAAGGGGGGAGCACAGCCTGTAAAGAGAGGACGGGGCCAACCCACCAGCAAACCATCCCGGCGTGCCAATCCGCCCCTGCCAGGGACAATTGGCTCACTTAAGATTTACCTGAGTGGGACTCCTAGTCTTTGTAACACTGTCAAGTTAACTTTTGCCAGGATTGATACAGACTATAGTCCAATAGATCGGTTCCTCCATTCCAGCGGATTTGTTCTTGGTGGCTGGTTCCACAATAGATATCCGTGCGCTCTAATAAATCAGGGAGTGCCTCCTGATCTAGTAGAGCATGGCGCAGAATGGTGCCTCCATCATGCAAAGACATGGTCCACTGTCCACGATTTACAGATTTTCCCTAGTTTCTTGTGTTGCATCCAAGGATGCTAGCTGTTAAGCTGTGTTTGAACATACATTCTGCTAGGGATAACTTTGGTACTTTAGCTGTGTCCCACAGATTGCTTAGTTCTGTATCTTGTTTGGAATGTATGTATGTTCAGGGTTAATTGTTTACTCTATACTTTGAGGCTTTTCAATGTAGTAACTGGATAGAGGCTGGGGACATTTTATGTAAGTGGAACATAACTGACAGGGTAATATAGCTTTCTCTAACATCCTAGTGGATGCTGGGGACTCCGTAAGGACCATGGGGAATAGACGGGCTCCGCAGGAGACATGGGCACTTTAAGAAAGAATTTAGATTCTGGTGTGCTCTGGCTCCTCCCTCTATGTCCCTCCTCCAGACCTCAGTTTGAATCTGTGCCCGGACGAGCTGGGTGCTGTTCAGTGAGCTCTCCTGAGCTTGCTGTAAGAAAGTATTTTGTTAGGTTTTTTTATTTTCAGGGAGCTCTGCTGGCAACAGACTCCCTGCATCGTGGGACAGAGGGGAGAGAAGCAGCCCTACTCTCTGAAGCTAGGTCCTGCTTCTTAGGCTACTGGACACCATTAGCTCCAGAGGGATCGTACACAGGATCTCACCCTCGTCGTCCGATCCCAGAGCCGTGCCGCCGTCCCCCTCGCAGAGCCGGAAGACAGAAGCCGGGTGAGTATGAGAAGCAAGAAGACTTCGAAATCGGCGGCAGAAGACTCCGTTCTTCACATGAGGTAACGCACAGCACTGCAGCTGTGCGCCATTGCTCCAAACACTCCTCGCATACTCCGGTCACTGTAAGGGTGCAGGGCGCAGGGGGGGGGCGCCCTGGGCAGCATATGGACCTCTGTTGGCAAAAGTACTCATATATACAGTTGGGCACTGTATATATGTATGAGCCCCAGCCAAAAAGATATGTATTTTAGCGGGACAGAAGCCTGCCGTCGAGGGGGCGGGGCTCTTCCCTCAGCACTCGCCAGCGCCATTTTTTCACAGCTCCGCTGAGAAGAAGCTCCCCAGGCTCTCCCCTGCAGATCACTGTAGAAAAGGGTAAAAGGAGAGGGGGGGCACATAATTAGGCGCTAAAAACACAATATACAGCAGCTACTGGGTTAACATTAAGTTACTGTTATTCCTGGGTTATATAGCGCTGGGGTGTGTGCTGGCATACTCTCTCTCTGTCTCACCAAAGGGTCTTGTGGGGGAACTGTCTTCAAAAAGGGCATTCCCTGTGTGTGTGGTGTGTCGGTACGCTTGTGTCGACATGTCTGATGAGGAAGGCTATGTGGAAGCAGAGCGGGAGCAAATGAATGTGGTGTCTCTGCCGACGGCACCGACACCTGATTGGATGGATATGTGGAAGGTTTTAAATGATAATGTTAATTCCTTGCATAAAAGGTTAGACAAGGCTGAAACCTCAGGACAGTCAGGGTCCCAACCCATGCCTGATCCTATGTCGCAGAGGCCGACAGGGTCTCAGAAGCGCCCACTATCCCAAATTATTGACACTGATACTGACATGGATTCTGACTCCAGTGTCGATTACGATGATACAAAGTTACAGCCAAAATTGGCTAAATCCATCCGTTATATGATTATAGCTATTAAGGATGTGTTGCACATCACAGAGGAAACCCCAGTCCCTGACAGGAGGGTTCATATGTATGGGGAAAAGAAGCCGCAGGTAACTTTTCCTCCCTCACACGAGCTCAATGAGTTATGTGAAAAGGCTTGGGAATCTCCAGATAAAAAACTGCAGATTTCCAAAAAGATTCTTATGGCGTATCCTTTCCCGCCAACGGACAGATTACGCTGGGAATCCTCCCCTAGGGTGGACAAAGCTTTGACACGCTTATCCAAGAAGGTAGCCCTGCCGTCACAGGATACGGCTACCCTCAAAGATGCTGCTGATCGCAAACATGAGGTTACCCTTAAGTCCATTTATACACATTCAGGTACCTTACTGAGGCCGGCAATCGCGTCGGCTTGGGTGTGTAGTGCTGTAGCAGCATGGACGGATACCTTATCTGAGGAACTTGATACCTTAGACAAGGATACTATATTAATGACCCTGGGGCATATTAAAGACGCTGTCCTTTATATGAGAGATGCTCAGAGAGACATTAGCCTACTAGGTTCTAGAATAAATGCTATGTCGATTTCTGCCAGAAGGGTCCTGTGGACTCGGCAATGGACAGGTGATGCCGACTCAAAAAGGCACATGGAGGTTTTACCTTAAAAGGGTGAGGAATTGTTTGGGGAGGGTCTCTCGGACCTGGTCTCCACAGCTACGGCTGGGAAGTCAAATTTTTTGCCATATGTTTCCTCACAACCTAAGAAAGCACCGTATTACCAAATGCAGTCCTTTCGATCACAGAAAAACAAGAAAGTCCGAGGTGCGTCCTTTCTTGCCAGAGGCAGGGGCAGAGGAAAGAAGCTGCACAACACAGCTAGTTCCCAGGAACAGAAGTCCTCCCCGGCTTCCACTAAATCCACCGCATGACGCTGGGGCTCCACAGGCGGAGCTAGGCCCGGTGGGGGTGCGTCTCCGAAATTTCAGCCACAAGTGGGTTCACTCCCAGTTGGATCCCTGGGCAATAGATAGTGTCTCAGGGATACAAGCTGGAATTCGAAGAGATGCCCCCTCACCGATACCTCAAGTCGGCCCTGCCAGCTTCCCCCTTAGAGAGGGAAATAGTGTTAACTGCAATTCACAAATTGTATCTTCAACAGGTGGTGGTCAAGGTTCCCCTCCTTCAACAAGGAAAGGGTTATTATTCGACCATGTTTGTGGTACCGAAACCGGATGGTTCGGTCAGACCCATATTGAATTTAAAATCCCTGAACATGTACCTAAAAAGGTTCGAATTCAAGATGGAATCGCTGAGAGCGGTCATTGCAAGCCTGGAAGGGGGGATTTTATGGTGTCTCTGGAGATAAAGGATGCATACCTTCATGTACCCATTTATCCACCTCATCAGGCGTACCTCAGATTTGTGGTACAGGATTGTCATTACCAATTTCAGACGTTGCCGTTTGGTCTCTCCACGGCTCCGAGAATATTTACCAAGGTAATGGCGGAAATCATGGTACTCCTGCGGAAGCAAGGGGTCACAATTATCCCATACTTGGACGATCTCCTCATAAAAGCGAGGTCAAGAGAGCAGTTGCTGATCAGCGTAGCACGTTCTCTGGAAGTGTTACGGCAGCACGGCTGGATTCTGAATATTCCAAAGTCGCAATTGGTTCCTACGACTCGTCTGCCTTTCCTGGGCATGATTCTGGACACAGGCCAGAAAAGGGTTTATCTCCCGATAGAGAAGGTTCAGGAGCTCATGACACTGGTCAGGGACCTATTAAAACCAAAACAGGTGTCAGTGCATCACTGCACTTGAGTCCTGGGGAAGATGGTGGCATCATACGAGGCCATTCCCTTCGGCAGGTTCCATGCGAGGACCTTTCAATGGGACTTACTGGACAAATGGTCCGGATCACATCTTCAGATGCATCGGTTAATCACCCTATCCCCCAGGGCCAGGGTGTCTCTTCTGTGGTGGCTGCAGAGTGCTCACCTTCTCGAGGGCCGCAGATTCGGCATTCAGGACTGGGTCCTGGTGACCACGGATGCAAGCCTCCGAGGGTGGGGAGCAGTCGCACAGGGAAGAAATTTCCAAGGTCTGTGGTCAAGTCAGGAGACTTGCCTTCACATCAACATCCTGGAACTAAGGGCCATTTACAACGCCCTACGTCAAGCAGAGACCCTGCTTCGCGGCCAATCAGTTCTGATTCAGTCAGACAACATCACCACTGTGGCTCATGTAAACCGACAAGGCGGCACAAGGAGCAGGGTGGCGATGGCGGTAGCCACCAGAATTCTTCGCTGGGCGGAGAATCATGTAAGCGCACTGTCGGCAGTGTACATCCCGGGGGTAGACAACTGGGAAGCAGACTTCCTCAGCAGGCACGACCTCCACCCGGGGGAGTGGGGACTTCATCAATAAGTCTTCGCACAGGTTGCAAGTCGGTGGGAACTGCCACAGGTGGACATGATGGCATCCCGCCTCAACAAGAAACTACAGAGGTATTGCGCCAGGTCAAGAGACCCTCAGGCGATAGCTGTAGACGCCCTGGTGACACCGTGGGTGTTCCAATCGGTCTATGTATTTCCTCCTCTTCCTCTCATACCCAAGGTGTTGAGAATCATAAGAAAAAGAGGAGTGAGAACAATACTCATTGTTCCCGATTGGCCAAGAAGGACTTGGTATCCAGACCTGCAAGAAATGCTCACAGAGGACCCGTGGCCTCTTCCTCTAAGACAGGACTTGTTGCAACAAGGGCCCTGTCTGTTCCAAGACTTACCGCGGCTGCGTTTGACGGCATGGCGGTTGAACGCCGGATCCTAGCGGAAAAAGGCATTCCAGATGAGGTCATTCCTACGCTGATAAAGGCTAGGAAGGATGTGACAGCTCAACATTATCACCGTATATGGCGAAAATATGTTGCTTGGTGTGAGGCCAGGAATGCCCCTACGGAGGAATTCCAGTTGGGACGTTTCCTTCACTTCCTACAGTCAGGAGTGACTTTGGGCCTAAAATTGGGTTCTATTAAGGTCCAGATTTTCGGCCCTATCCATTTTCTTTCAAAAAGAGCTGGCTTCTCTACCTGAAGTTCATACGTTTGTGAAGGGAGTGCTGCGTATTCAGCCCCCTTTTGTGCCCCCGATGGCACCTTGGGATCTTCATGTGGTGTTGAGTTTCCTGAAATCCCACTGGTTTGAACCACTCAAAACGGTGGAATTGAAATATCTCACGTGGAAGGTGGTCATGCTACTAGCATTGGCTTCGGCTAGGCGTGTGTCAGAATTAGCAGCTTTGTCACATAAAAGCCCCTATCTGGTTTTCCATGCGGATAGAGCAGAGTTGCGGACCCGTCCACAATTTCTGCCAAAAGTGGTTTCGTCCTTTCATATAAACCAACCTATTGTGGTGCCTGTGGCTTCTACTGACTTGGAGGATTCCGGGTTACTTGATGTGGTCAGGGCTTTGAAGGTTTATGTAGCCAGAACGGCTAGGGTCAGGAAAACGGAATCTTTGTTTATCCTGTATGCTTCCAACAAGGATGGTGTTCCTGCTTCAAAGCAAACTATTGCTCGCTGGATCTGTAACACGATTCAGCAGGCTCATTCTGCGGCTGGATTGCCGCTGCCAAAATCAGTTAAGGCCCATTCCATTAGGAAGGTGGGCTCTTCTTGGGCGGCTGTCTGAGGGGTCTCGGCATTACAGCTGTGCCGAGCAGCTACTTGGTCAGGTTCAAACACTTTTGCAAAGTTCTACAAGTTTGATACCCTGGCTGAAGAGGACCTTGTGTTTGCTCATTCGGTGCTGCAGAGTCATCCGCACTCTCCCGCCCGTTTGGGAGCTTTGGTATAATCCCCATGGTCCTTACAGAGTCCCCAGCATCCACTAGGACGTTAGAGAAAATACGATTTTACTTACCGGTAAATCTTTTTCTCGTAGTCCGTAGTGGATGCTGGGCGCCCGTCCCAAGTGCGGACTTTCTGCAATACTTGTATATAGTTATTGCTGCAATAAGGGCTATGTTATTGTTGCATCAGGGTTGAACTGATGCTCTGTTGTTGTTCATACTGTTGACTGGTTAAGTTTATCACAAGTTATACGGTGTGATTGGTGTGGCTGGTATGAGTCTTGCCCTGGATTTCCAAAATCCTTTCCTTGTACTGTCGGCTCTTCCGGGCACAGTTTCTGTAACTAAGGTCTGGAGGAGGGGCATAGAGGGAGGTGCCAGAGCACACCAGTATCTAAATTCTTTCTTAAAGTGCCCATGTCTCCTGCGGAGCCCGTCTATTCCCCATGGTCCTTACGGAGTCCCCAGCATCCACTACGGACTACGAGAAATAGATTTACCGGTAAGTAAAATCTTATTTTTTGCTTTATTAAATTGTGTTACTTCGTAGTAAATTGCTTATGGTCATGATAGTTTTGATTTGAACTATAACCCAATAACACTTCTGTTCAGAATTTGCATCCCCATTAAGCAAATTTGTTTTGACTGTACTTTGAAGGTTTTGTATTGGTCTGTTCTAATCTATCCTATTTGTGCATGTCTCAAAAAAGTACCAAGTTGTAACAAATTGTTAATGTACAGTATACCTGTGTTGGCCACCTTCTATACAGGTTTTTTAAGGAGGATGAATGAGCGATCAGCCTGATGTCCTCGCTGCTCTACAGGGGATTGTTTTCTGACATCCTTGTAGGAAGTGATTAAACTTTCACAACTGGTTCCTGTTTGGTTGTGAGAGAGCTTATGTAAATAAGGGACACATATTAATGGCAAGAAATTTGCTAATTATCTGACATTGCTTTTAGAATGTGTGTTTGTGTTTGCTATTGATGCTAGATATTTAACATAACCTAACCCTTTATGTTGTATTGTGACTTGTATTTGCAGGACGTCCTCAGAGTGTTTGGACTCCTCATTAAATGTGTTATCCCGGGCACTGGAGCATAATAGAGATAATCCAGAGATCTGGAGCCACTACCTCAAACTGTTCTCCAAAAGAGGATCTAGAGAAGAAATAGAGGAAATGTGTGAAACAGCTGTAGAATATGCTCCTTCTTATCAGATTTGGTGGATGGTGAGTATTGTCTTAGTAAAAAAACTTTTTTCTTTTTCATTTTTGTTGTGCTTTTTTTGTTTTAATAATATGATGTACAGTACTGTGCAAAAGTTTTAGGCAGGTTTGGATAGCATGCTTCAAAGTAAGAATGCTTTAAAAAAAAAAAGTGTTAATAGTTTGCATTTTGTTATTTGTTGAAAATAAATTGAATGAACATAAGAGAAATCTAAATCAAAACCGTATTTGGTGTGACCACCCTATGCCTTCAAAACATCATCAATTCTTCTAGGTACACTATCTTGCAAACAGTTTTTGAAGGCACTCAGCAGGGAGGTTGTTCCAAACATCTTAGAGAACTAACCACAGATCTTCTGTGGATGTAGGCTTGCTCAAATCCTTCTGTCTCTTCATGTAATCCCAGACAAACTCGATATTGAGATCAGGGTTCTGGTGGGGCTATATCATCACTTCTAGGACTCCTTGTTCTTCTTTACGCTGAAGATCGTTCTTCATGACATTGTATGTTTTGGGGGGGGTTGTGTTGCTGCAGCATACATTTGGAGCCAATCAGACACCTCCCTAAGGGTATTGCATAATGGATAAGTACCTACATGCATTTCTTAGCATTGAGCACAAAGAAACTGGCAACGTTCAGGACTGTAGATGCAGTGGTTGGCCAAGGACACTTAGTGCATCAGATGAAAAAACACATGCTTACTTGCCTTTGAAATTGGAATATGTTCAGTAGTGCCATCAGCTCAGAACTGGCGGAAACCAGTGGGACCCAGGTACACCCATCTACTGTTAGAAGTCTTACAAGAAGTGGTCTTCAGAGAAAATTTATGGCCAAAAAGCTACACAGTACCTTTGATGTGGAAACAAACTCAACTATGCACTAAAACATAGGAACTGGGGTGCAGAAAAATGGCAGCAGGTGCTCTCAATGAGGAGTCAAAATGTGAAACATTTGGCTGTAACAGAAGGCAGTTTGTTCACCGACGTGCTGGAGAGCGGTACAATAATATGTCTGCAGGCAGCAGTGAAGCATAGTGGAGGTTCCTTGCAAGTTTGGGGCTCCATTTCAGCAAATAGAGTTGTGGATTAGGTCAGTATTAATGGTGTCCTCAGTGCTGAGAAATGCATGCATGTACTTATCCATAATAAAATGCCTTCAGGGAGGCGTCTGATTGCCACCGAATTTATGCTGCAGCTGGGCAACGACTCCAAACATACAGCCAATGAAATGTAAAGAACATCAGTAATCCTTTTTTAGACCCCTTGTAATGATAGTGCAGCACTTCAGGACACACTTTCTTTAGCATGTTCTTTATTACATTCTGTAATAACATAAATGTGCTTTAGTGATCGTACTGTGAGCATGTGCCAGACACCCCTGTGATTTCGCCTCCTTTCTCTCTGGCTTACAGTGTCACAGATCACTGTACTTTAGGTGGTCAGGAAGGTGCATAGTGATTGTACTCCATTTGTGGCCTTTTCACTCTGTAATTACAATTATTGCTACAGTACTAAATGGGTTTTTAAATTGCACACATTTGACAGTAACTAAAGTAACTTGCCTTTTGGGGTTTGTTTTTCTTTTCTTTTTTTTTTTTTTTTTGGGGGGGGGTTTCACTGTAGTTCCTGACCTTGGAGAATTCCTTTGAGGGGAAGGATCAAGTGTGCAACCGAACATTGCAGTACCTGATGCGGAAAACAGAGGAAGATGAAAAATCTGACCTGCTTTCATTGCAGTGTCTAGAAATGTTGCTGTACCGAGTACATTTGCACCTGTTTACAGGAAGAGTGCAAAATGCTCTTTCCATTTTACAGGTAAATGAATTGTTCCATAGTGACGATAAGGATTAACTTATTTATATTTATTTTTCATCCACTAGGGGTCACTGGAGTACTCTTGGATATGGACGGTCGATAGCAGGGAGAGACACATTTAAATATTTAAATGTGTAACCATCTTCCCCCCTCCATACTCCCAAGTGCCTCAGTGTTTTTTGTGTCTTCGAGTTGGGAGGACACGTTCCTGATGTCTGCAAGGACTTTTATTTTACTTGTTTCCGACAGTCCCTTCCCAGCTTACTGAGAAGTGTGGGTCCGGGACGGTGTGCTGCTGCTACAGCAGCGTAAGGCTTGTCGGTGCTTATCAGAGAAGCACCGCCATAAACCTTATCGGCACATGCTGAATCAGCCATGGCTGCAGAAGCAGGGCATATCTTATAGAGAAGGCCCGTCATTGTCTCGGGTGCGGTGAGTGACATGCAGACGGTCAGCTCACGCTGCCGCCGCTCCATGTGTGTGTGATTTCACTGGGGGGATGGGGGTTACAGGCGCTGCGCCCGACACCCTCTCCCCACCAACGCTGCTGTGGACGTCCTGGAGTACATATACAGTCTTTATAAGCAAAGCAGATTATTCATCCTATGATGTGAATAATATATATATATTTGGGTGTTTGACACAATTTCTGTACCATTTACATACTGGGTACGCCATTTTATAATTTGTTTTGTCCAGGAATTTTATGGCTGTCCTACAACACACGGCCACAGAGGGGGCAGGGGTGTTGGTAGAGCTGCTTCAGAAAGTAAACTACTGCATAGTATATAGGGTGTGCCACTGGTGCACTCAAGCACACTTCATTTCTTTATATATTTATTTTGTTAAAATTACTCAGAGCTGGGTGTATACATAATTCTGGCACACCATCCGCTTGCACGCTGGATCTTGTACATACGGGTCCCAATAAGGACCTCTGCCTTGATTCTTCTTGAGCGATGATGGCTGGTATAATGGCAGAAGAACTCAAGGCGGCTGAGTCAGATATACCGTCTCAGCAACCAAAGTGCTCAGTCTAGAACTGTCCATGTATAGTTCATTCATAATCTTTTGTCCCATACTCTGTGTTACGATCTGAGCATTCAATGCTAGTCCTGAATATTTCAGGAAACAATGAGGTTGTAATAAATCCAGATAGAGGCTGTTCTGTGCAAAGCAATTTAAGTTTTACTAACCTTTCCCAAACTAGCTGCGACATTTCGTTACCAGTGGACTCTCTTTAGTTTTAAACAAAGTTCACTATTCCAGTCCTAGCACCAACAACGCGTTATGATCTTTCGCTGCGTCAGCTGGGGGGGCCCAGCTAAAGGCCATTTATACTACAGCGGAAGTGTTTACACTTGCTTGAGTTGGGGTTTAAGTTAACATGGCGGTAATTATATAGGCCACACAGCTCAATTTAGGCCCACAACAGGGCCGTTTACTCAGAACACCTTTTACTTCTAAACTATCACATTGCTTAATCACTTGAGTATTTGGCCTACGTTATCTATAGATGGCCAAGTAAGTTCTCGTTATTTTTGACAAGCTTATTCGAAAAATAGTGCCGTTACCTTTTGTTGGCGCTATGTTATTGGTCCTTATTAGGACACATTAGATTCTCAGGCTACTGGAGGCAGTACACGTGGTAGAGAACGTGCTTTTCAACAAAGCCACTAGCCGTCGTCAAAACACAAAGCCAGCTGACAAGCCAGTGGCATTTACGGTTTTCCAGCCTATCTCTGACCATCCATTGTGCAAGCATGTGTTCAGACGTTCCAGTTGATGATTTTGCAGACATACACAGATGGGGAGCTCTGCAGTTTCGCAGAATACACAATACAGTGCTGTAGACTGCTATTCAGTCTCTCGTAGACTCAGCAGATTTGAATTAATCCGGTGCACAAGTTCAGGTATTTTATACCAATCTTTAGATAGTGCCTAAGCACACTGATATTGACCTTAAGGATGCTCAATCACTATATAATTTTCTACAGATGCAAGATGTGATCGCTGCAGTCAGCGATTGTGGGTCTGAACCACAGGAATTCAGGATTTCACTGAATTTCAAGACTGCGTACTTACAAATGTTTGTACTTTTGGGTTGCTGTCAAACAAAACCATTATCACTCAGGTACTGCCTCCGGTATCACAGATGTGATGCTTGTGGAACGTGATGTCCATGATAATTGCTCATCTCAGATCCATAAGGGTGCTAATAGTTCGTACTCAGACAACCTACTCAAGACGTTGTCTTAACACATGCTTTCACCTTGCTTTATGGCAGTACAAGGTCCTACTTTAGCACGATTGTACCTGTCGGCGGTAAAAGCAAGGTATTTGTCGTCTGGTACTGGTAGTGCTCTAACCACGACCAGTTTTGGTGCATTCAACTATTCGTGTAGATAGTAGCATCTTTCCATGCATTCCCGTTCAGAATATTTCACGTCTTTTACAGCTTAATCTGCTCGCACAGTGGTCTACCTCGCATCAACAAATTCAGCAGGGGGTGCCATTGGCTCCAGGGTCCAGAGTATCGATACTCTGATTGCTCACGGCTCCAAAAAAAAAAAAAATTCACTGCGGGGAAGTCCCATGATTATACGAGACGTTTCTCGATTCCTAGATTGAGTCGAGCATCACCAGGTGATATTGCCACTGTTCACTACAGGAGTGGACAACTAGAAAACAGACTGATTCAGTCATCAGGATCTTCACCAAAATAGAATGGCCTGTACATCCACATGTGTTCCAGGTCTTAGTCCAGCGGGTGAGTTTCCCACAGGTGGATTTACTGGCATCTCGCCAAATTCATCACACACTCACGTAGGTGTTCAAAACAAGGCTGGGGGCAGTGTATGCTCTCACAATAGTGTGACCATACAACCTCGTAGCTGTTTCCACCATTCCTGCTGCTTACTCTGTTGATAAAGCGGATCACGTGAGAAAAGCCAAGACTGTAATCTTAGTGGCGCTTCATTGGCCTTGGAGAGCGTGGTTCTCGGACCTCGCTGGCTACTCACAGACAGTCCGTGGCCGTTCCGCTGCGTCCATACCTTCGGGAAAAGGGTCAGTTTCGTTAGCGCGGCTGCGTTTCACGTGGTGGCTATTGAAACCGCTCTCCTAAAACTAGAGGGCTTTTCACAGTCGGTTATTCCAACCATGTTACATGCTGGGAAGCCGGTTACAGCAGCTCATTATCACAGAATTGAGCAAGCTTATGTTGGTTGGGGTGAAGCTCGGAAGTTTCCGACATCTTTCAAATGATTCCGTCTGGTGCTATGTTTACAGACGGGGTTACATGGAGGACTAGGTTTAACGACACTAAAGGTGCAGTTTTTCTATTTCTCTTTCATCCACTAGGGGACACTGGAGTCCTAAACAGTAGGGGTGTGAAGCTTGCAACCGGAGGTGTGGCACAATCTAAAATTAGCATTGTCTGCACAGCCGGTTCCTCCCCCTTCACATCCCTCCTCCCTCAGTTTAGAAAATTGTGCCTAGGAGGTAACAGGCACTGAAGGGAGCTCCTGCTCCTTGAAGTTTTATTTATTTCATTATTTTTTTTAGTCATTCATGACTGGCCCAATCCCTCCTAACTAAAGGGAGGGTGCAGGTTTTAAAATACAAAACGGTAAATGCCCAATCCCACCTAAATGAAAGGGGGTGCAGGCTTTACCAGAAGAGACAGCTGCGTCCCCCTAATAAAAGGAGGACAAGGTTCAGGATTGAGAGACAAGGATTCCTACTAAAGGGGTCTGCATCTCTCAAGGCACAACTGTGAGTACTGGTTGTTTTTAAGAAGTAGCATTAGGTTTTTATTATTTTCCTATGGGGCTTAGTGAGTGCAGACCTTGCTACTGTCCGCAGCGTGTAAGCTGTATGCAGTCCATGTAAGGAGTCCCGCTGTTCCCTTCACGCAGAAACGCTTTGCTAGCATAGAGGCCGCTATATGTGATCACTAATCAGATCCCCACAGCAGCGCGCCAGAGGTCCCGGCACACAGAGACAGAGCAATAGTGCCGCGCGGCTGAGGAGAGCCACGTGTGGGGGCGGCCAGCGGGGATCAGGAGCGCACAGTACAGAGCGCGCTTGTGTCTTCCCTGTCAGCAGAGAGAGGCGCCGCTACGGGACCTGTGAGAGCCGTCCCGGCGCGCGCCGGCCAGCGGCAGATAGTATTACCGCGCGGCTGAGCAGATACCCTCAGCCGCCGGAGGCGGGGAGCGGGAGGAGAGACGCTGCAGTGAGCAAGTGGCTGAGAATAATTCCTCAGCCGCTGGAAAGTTCTACAGCGCAATATACAGGGCGGCCAGTAACGGCAAGTTAGGCTCCCTTCAGCAGAACACACGGCCATACAGCCAAAATTTTTAATTGGCAGCCATCTTAAAATTCATGCAGGCGCCACAAAAACTGAGGAGCATGGATTACACTATTATAGATTAGTAGTAAGACAGCACCCTCTGCTGGTGAAATGTTATAATGCCTAAAGAATATAATATGATTATGATTTATTTTCAAAGGAACTCTATTACAAAGAGCCTGCAGAAAATATGAGGAAGCAAGTAAAGCTGACTCTTAACACCGTAGCTGACTAACAGTTGGGTGAGAGATGTTTGCAAGTCGGCTGGCTGTAAAGACAAAAGAAATTATTTTATTTTGTTTTATTTTTATTTTTCTGTACAATATAGAGAGATTTCCAGCCAGGCAACTCAACACCTTTTGCTTCCATCATCTATCACAGTCTTTCTCTTCCTAGTTTAAAGGGTGAAAGCGCTGCGACAGTCTGGTAAGGGGTTTAGTCAACATGTCTAAAACACCAACCAAGACCTCCAAGACCTATTATGTTGCATGTAACGGGAAGAGCACGCGGATGGCACCTCCGAGGTGTGCGATTCCTGCTTAGACAAGGACGTTCCACCTGGGAGCAGTGCTCCGTCTAGGTCATGGAAGAATAAGATAGAATCTCCAATGTGATGGCGGAATCCCACACGCAACAATCAGGGCTGCGGGATTCTCAGAGACGATGGAAGACGTTCTCATCAGGTTAACGCCGCCCACACAAGCAGTAACGAATGTGTGCAAGGCAGTTAAAAGGCCTCATCCTCTTATACTGGAAGCAGAGGAGGAAAGGGGTCTTCCCATTTGATACATCATTGAATCTAACCTAGACGCCGATTTTCCAGAAGAGGACATGGCAATCTCAGGTCTTGATTCTTTAAGCGAAGTGGTGAAGGAGATCCTAACCTTTAAGGTGGAAGAAGTAAAGGAGCCAGAAGAATTTGAATTGTTCGAATCCCAAAAGCCGCGTTCAGCAGCGTTTTCCATTCCTAAATCCCTCCAATCTCAAATGGAGGAGGCTTGGAAACAGCCTGACAAACGTTTTAACTTTTTGAACAGGGTTTCAAGTAACTCATCCCCTACCTACGGGTGTAATGGATAAGTGGGAGACTCCACCAGTAGTGGATGGTTCCCTAGGAAGGTTGTCAAAGACGACAACCTTACCATTACCTAATGTAACGACTTTACGAGGTTTACACAGCCTTAAAGTCAATTTTTGTAGCAGAAATAGGCCTACGGTTGTCTACGCTTGAGTTAACAAGGCCAGGGGAACATGCTCTGGACATATTGTACAGGCTATTGAGGGGGAAAATGGATTGGAAGAAATTACCCAACTGGCGGAACACATTCGAGAATCCGCTTCATACTTGCGTCAAGCCTCTAAGGATATTCGCAGGCTAACATCGCGCATATCTGCATCAGCCGGATCGGCTAGACGGACAGAGAATGGCGAGGAGACTCTGACACCAAGAGGGCGTTAGAAGCCATCCCCTTTGGGGGTGAGAGGCTTTTTGGTCCACAGTTGGACAAGTGGATTTCGCAAGCTACAGCAGGGAAGTCCTCTTTTCTACCTACTCCTTATACAAGAGCCACTACACAGGTTAGGAGAGGTTATTCAGAACCAGCGTTTCATTCATTTAGATTGCCGTCCCTGCTAGCCCGAGGAAGCGGTTTCGGTATACAAGTACGTGGCGACAGAGGTAGAGGCTGCTCACAGGTAGCAGCCAGAAAGCGGGATAAACCTGCTGACAAGACCGTGGCAGGACGGTCTCCCGGCGCACCTGGGATCCCCCTTGGTGGAGCACGTCTGGAAGGTTTTCGGGTCATCTGGGCCGACACCGCACCAGAACCTTGGATAAACGACCTAATCTCCCAGGGGTACAAACTTGATTTTCCACAGAGGCCTCACAGTCAGTGTTTTTACAATGGGATTTCCTCGGTGCCCTCAGAGAGCAAAAGCACTACTGCCAGCAATTCAAAAATTGCTAAAGTCAGAGGTCATTATTCCGGTTCCCGCCTCTGAGAGGAACGGGTCTCTATTCCAATCTTTTTGTCGTGCCAAAGCCAGACGGGACGGTCAGGCCGATACTCTATTTATTTAAAAGTTTTAAACCGGTTTCTAAGGGTCTCCAGATTCAAGATGGAACCAATTCAGTCGGTCATTGCATAGAACAAGGCGAGTTCAGGGTATCCATGGATGCATATCTGCATATCCCAATCTGGGCCCCTCACCAGGCTTACATAAGGTTTGCACTGGTGACGGATCACTACCAATTCAGGTCCTTGCCGTGCAGTCTGTCTTCGGCCCCAAGAATCTTTACGAAGATCATGGCACTCATGGTTGCAGAATCTAGACTATTGAGGGTCACGATTAGACCTTATCTAGACGATATACGATACAACAGTTGATCAAGGATGTTCAGACATCTCATCAATTTCTCATTCAACATTAGGTGGAATGTGAATTTCCAGAAATCCAATCTCATGCCTACTCAACGGATTCAATTCCTCGGTCTCATCTTGGACACAGTACAATTGAGCGTATTCCTACCAAAGAACAAGGTCCAGGACCTACAGAGGTTAGTGGCTCAGGTACTGAGGTCACAAGCGGTTTCTCTACACCTCTGTGTGCAACTTCTCGGCATCATGGTGACGTCTGTCGAAGCTCTCCAGTACGGCAGACTTCATTCCCGACCATTACATATGAACCTCATTGCTCAGGGAGCAGGGTCACACTGGCTTCTACATCGAAGAATACAACTTCCACCGTGCATACGAACCTCCTTACCTTGGTGTTCGTTGCACAGGAATCTCGCAGCAAGCAAGAGATTCGGCATTTGGGATTGGAGGAACGCTACTGGAGAGCGGCCTACCCATAAACATTCTCGAACTAAGAGCAGTTTACAATGCACTTTTCTTAGCCGAAGACCTAGTCATGGATTAACACATAAAGATGCAGTCGGACAATGTCACGATGACAGCGTACATAAACCGTCAAGGAGGAACAAGGTGCAGGGTGGCGTTAAAGGAAGCCACACAGATCTTGTTGTGGGCTGAAGGGCGAAACATCATCCTCTCGCCAGTGTTCATTCCAAGTGTGGAGAACTAGGAAGCAGATTATCTCAGTCACCAGGACATGCATCCGGGAGAGTGGTGCCTAAATTCACGGATTTTTTACATGGTGGTGAGGAGATGGGATCTACCTCAAGTCGACCTAATGGCGTCTCGGCAATACAATCAGCTGTCCAGATATGTGTCCAGGACAAGAGATCCAGCAGCAGATGGCGTGGATGCATTAACGCTTCCTTGGTGTTACAGGAAGGTTTACATTTTTCCACCTTTCCAACTCATACCCAGGTTTCTAAAAAAAAAGGTTTTTAAAACAAGCGAGTGTAGGCGGTTCTAACCGCACCAGATTGGCCCCGCAGGAGTTGGTACTCAGGCCTGCGAGGGTTACTAGCGGGAGATCCTTGATGGTTACGTCAGAGAGAGGACCTGCGATCTCAGGGACCGTTCCAACAGCCCTGAACAGGCTGCATTTAACGGCGTGGCTATGGAAAGCATGGACTGGTGTCAGGAACGTTGGTGGAATTCGACGGACTTCCACTTATCCAGACTTCTATTTTTCCTTTCTGCCGGTCTGGCGGTATGACTGAGGCTGGGCTCTCTGAAGGCTCAAGTTTCGGTTCTCTCCATCCAATTTCAAAGGCGGTTAGCATCCTTGCCAGAGGTTCAATCCTTTTTACAGGGGGTTCGGAGGACCAAACCCCTTTTTCGTCCTTCCACTGCGCCTTGGGACGTAAATTTGTGGTTGGAATTTTTGTGATCCCAACTTTTGGGCCGTTAGTAAGAACATAACTGAAATATCTCTCTTGGACGGTCACATTAATGCTTGCCTTGGCTTCGGCCAGGCGGGTTACTGGGTTGGGAGCCTTATCGTGTAAGAGTCCCTTTTTAATTTTTCATGAGAATAGGGCGGAACTCCGTACAAGAGCAGATTTCCTTCCGAAGGTTGTTTTCGGGGTTTCACGTAAACCAGACAATTGTGGTACCATCTTTTCAGGATCTGGCAGATGGGGACGTGTACTTGGATGTTGTCCGAGCTTTACGGGTATACGTACAGGTTACGTCGTCTTTCAGAAGGTTTGACTTTTTGTTTGTCTTAAGGATGGGCCAATGAAGGGTTGGCCAGCATCTAAGCAGTCTTTGTCTAGATGGATTAGACTTGCCATTCGGCAAGCTTATATTTCCTGTGGAAAACAGGTTTTGGTTCAGACGGGTGCTCATACCACCCGATCAGTGGGTGCTTCAGGGGCGGCTGCCAGAGGTGCTTTCATTACTCAACTTTGCAGAGCGGCGACGTGGTCCTCAGCCCACATGTTCGCGAAATTTTACAAGTTTGATACCTTTACGTCCGGAGACTCTTAAGTTCGGACGTTTAGTTTTGCAGGTCACCGACAGCACTCCCTCCCTGGGGGATAAGTTTGGGACGTCCCCTACTGTATAGGACTCCAGTGTCCCCTAGTGGATGAAAGAGAAAAGAGGATTTTGGTACTTACCGATAAATCCATTTCTCTGAATCCTCTAGGGGACACTGGACGCCCGCCTCGGTGCTGTCAATCTGCTGCGTTCAATCTTCCTGTTAAGAAAAAAAGAAAAGAAAAAAAAGGTTTGTACAAACAGCGTTAGTTTTTCAGTTAAGAGTTTCTTGGATGCTGTTTGATATGTTGTACGGTTTGGTTCCTCGCCATGTGCTATCGTGTCATGTCCTATTCTCTCGGTCAAATTTTCCAAACTGAGGGAGGAGGGATGTGAAGGGGGAGGAACCGGCTGTGCAGACAATGCTAATTTTAGATTGTGCCACACCTCCGGTTGCAAGCTTCACACCCCTACTGTATAAGGAACTCCAGTGTCCCCTAGAGGATTCAGAGAAATGGATTTATCGGTAAGTACCAAAATCCTCTTTTTGACTATTTTCTTTCAGCGCCGTTTGGCTCTTTTGCCAACAGCGCATACGTTTCTGCAGGGTGTCCTTACAGTTTAACCTCCATTTATACCACCTACATTTTCATGGGATTTCAATCTACTTTTAGGTTTTTGTAGTCCTCACTTTTTGAACTCTTACAACAAGGGGCTGTTAAGTTTCTCAATTACACACCAGTTTTCTTCTAGACTTGCCTTCGGCAAGGTGTGTTCTAAATTAGGTGCGTTGTCATGTAAACCACTGTATCTGTTTAATGATTACAATGCGGAACTTCGGAAGAATTTCGTTATTCAACCAGAGGTTTCACATAAATTTGCAGAGGGTTCAGCTACTGTGAATTTGGTTTGTGCGCTTCGCATTTATGAAGCCGGATATCCACAGTACATAGAATACATTGCTTGGTCTTTATAATGCAGTCAACGTAGTTTGGCCAGATTCCAGTCGGATGTTGGCTGGATGGATGAATTAAGCTGACCAATTGTCAGGCTTATTTTCATACTAGTTTACAACCACCTGCATTGATTTCAGCATTCCACGCGTTCTGTGGGAACGTCATGGACAGCAAGTGGTAAACATAGTTGTCACGGCACACGTTTGTGGGCTTTTACAAGATTAATAATTTTTGCGGCATCAGCATGTAGCTTTGGCCGTCTATTGTTACAGGTGACAACCAGCTCTCCCGTACTTTGGTACGTCCCAAGAGTACTCCAGTGACCCCTAGTGGATGAAAAAGAAAATAGGATTTTGGTACTTACCAGGTAAATCCTTTTCTTTGAATCCATAGGGGGCACTGCATGCTCACCCAGAGCAGTTTCACCTGTCATGTGGTAGGTTCAGTATATCTTATGGTAACACATTCTCACCGACTTGTTGGAAGCTTACGGTGATTATCGGTTGTCTGGTCAACTTTCCAGTTGTCTGTTATGTTAGGTGTCAACTTTACAGTTGTCTGTTATTTTATAATGTTGTAACTCACCATGGTTCATCCTCTCTTTCACTCCTGTTCGTCTCAGCACAAAAAACACTGAGGCACTTGGGAGTATGGAGGGGGGAGGAGGGTTACACATTTTAAATATTTAAATGTGTGTCTCCCTGCTATCGACCGTCCATATCCAAGAGTACTCCAGTGCCCCCTATGGATTCAAAGAAAAGGAGTTACCTGGTAAGTACCAAAATCCTGTTATTTATTTATGTTGGTTGGGGATTTTTTGTAATTGTCCCATTAGTATCCAAGTGAAAACCAGTTCCTCTTATGTTTCCATGTGTCCCTTCAGCTAATAGTTTGTAACTAAAACAGTGTTCTGTGCTTTGTAGTTCTCAAAATGGAATTTGTCATGCTGTTAAAACTGAAAGTGAATGATTAATTGATTACCTTCTTTAAGTAATATATGGAGATTATTTCTCTCCTTTACTCAATTGGCTGCATGCAGAAACACAAACACATTGCTACTTCACAGCACTTTGTGAAATGATAAGCTCTTCCATCTGTAGAAAAGATAAAGTGTAATTCACCATAACAGTTAGTTATTTAAATGCTAAGATCTTTTTACAAGATAGATGATGGTCTGTTTTATGACACTGACTTTGTGTCAGTGACGTGTGGTGGGGTGAGGCAGAGTCTTTCCTGTCATACTTATGTTTAAACCAGAGTTTTGACTGAATAAAATATATGAAAAATACTGCTAATTTGTTTGAAATATCTTCTTTGCATTATTATAATAATTTTTAAAGCCCAAACTCTAGAGTAAAAAGTCTGTCGGGAGGCAGTGCCTCACCTGTGTATCCTTTCCACACATCTCTAATCAAAACTCACCAGATTTCCAGGAGTTTATAATGCTGCACCTGTGTATAATGCCCAGATGTACCCTTTGTCTCATATATTGCATGTAAATTTGGCTCTGGGGTTAGCCAGTGCCTCCTGAGCCATTTAGCTCACCGCACATCCCTGCTTTGTGTACATGCCAAAAACCATGGTACAGCCAATATTTTGAATGAATGGAGAGTTTCACATTTTACCCAATGTATATACAGCATTTAGTTAAGCAAGTTTTACTTAGCTTTAATTTTTGTTTTTAATGTGCTTCACAGAATGCTTTAAGGTCTCCTTCTGAGAAGAGTATAGCAGATCACCTTACTCCCAAGGATCGCTGCTTAGCATGGCTTTCTTACATTCACCTCATGGAGTTCGGTAGTCTGCCTGATTTCTATGACTCAACAATTTCAAACCCCTCCAGGGTAGTTAACAAGGAGCCGTCTCTAATACCTTGGCTGAGTCCCCAAAGTGTAACGACTGATCCTATCATGTTGCTTGCTCTATTTGAAGGTGTGTCATACTGTTGCTGATTTGCATGTGTACTTCTTTGTGTTGTTATTTACTGGTCACAGTATTGCAGCAACATGTATTGTAGACGGCAGGATTGTTGCTGGGCCTCGTAGCTCTCAGTGGTTTTGTTTTGTGTGTGTTGTTTTTTTGATTCTGTTACTGGTTTATAGCAGTATTTTGTAATGATCCTAACTACTAACATACTGTAGCTACAATATACAAATATAGTGACTTCTTCTTAAATGGTGCCCCACCTCTGATGTTTCTACAAGTTGAATTTGTATTTTTTCCTTAATCACTAGTAGAGTTCATCGGTTCATCAAAATCTTAAATGGTTATAATGTAGAGATTGTAATGGGGTATAGGCTAATATGGATGATTAAGATTCTAGCTTTATAGCACTAAGTAATATGGTGGGACTGATTTGCTACATGCTAATAATAAATTCTAGACTTTTAATCTGTACTGCTGTCACAATACCATGGCAAGGTCTGGCTATGTGACCAGGGTTAACCAGCAAATGCTTGGGCAAGTATCCAGTAATATAATATAATTAGGTTTATTAAAAAAATGTATGCCAGTAGTGAATTTACCTGTATTCATAATAAGGATATATTCAGCCACAGCAATAATAGCACTTTTATGAAAGGATTAACTGTGGTACTCCAGTGAATGTAACCATAGCATATAAGACCTAAATGTACTCCATTTTTCTGGGTCTAGCAGTGGCCACCCATGATTATATGATCAAGACTTAATTCTTTGATGTTTGACTTATGGTACAGGTAAGGTAGCAGTTCACCTTCATGGTTACCCTGATTTCGGCGGGCATACAGACCCACAGAGATATCCAGAAGACTTGCTGAACTTTTTAGTTCTTCATGAACCCTCCAATAATCAGTCAAGCCAGCGGGGCCCTTAAACCCAGCTGATATTGACATTCAACCTCAGAATTTGCCAACTGTGGTCTCTGCGGTTCTGAATTGGCTACATGCCATTGTTTCAGCTGCTGTCTCCCGCAATGGACCTTTCTACATCTTGGGACTGCATTCTTATTGAGGTGTTGCCCCTTTTTCCTGGTATTGATTGGTGGTCCTTCGATTTGGGCATAGTTGGCGGTCTGAAGTTGCCCATCAATGTCTGCAGATATGACCCTTTATAAGAGGGCATCCCAGTGGAAATAACATTAACTTTACCCTCTCTTGTAACCTTGGATCTATGGACAACAGTTGACTGTTGCTTCTATAGCAAACATATTAAGATACAAAGCTGGGTACGGAGGCCCCACTGACTACATTTAAGAATGATGAAGACCTAATCCTAAATACATCTATTCCATACTAAACATTACTGGGGAGGAGGAATACCAAGCAAGCTAAATGTTTATTTATATGCTATATGATGTCCCTCACCTTCTCTCACCACACTTGCGTTGACCCAAGTGTTCTGAACTCTCCTTAGCAGTAATGATCTCCAGATTACACTTAAGTAACTGGGTACTACTGTGAACTCCATTGGTGTACAACTGACATTAAGTCTGCAAATGACTGGCTTGTGTATGTCCGTCAATAATAACAACCAAAATAAATCATGGTAGATATGCGCGGGTCACTGATCCCCCTAATCCACTCTGAAACAATGGCTTGGAAGGCTATACATTGCTATTAAATCGCTCCTGTCATTGTGTTTATTGTAAACATTGTATGTATGCAAATAGATCCTGCCGTCTCGTTACACAGAGGCCTTCCTGAACAGACTTCCCCTGTCTCACAAAAGCAGTCATCCCTTTGTAGCACGGAGTGAAGATAAGGGGTCTGGCATGGTGATGTGTTTTACCAACTTCTCCCTGTTGCAAAATAATCATCTGTAGCAACTAACGTTGCTACTGCACTGTCACTCAACTCCTGAGTGATGGTCAAGAATGTATTATGCATGCGGAAAAAGGGGATAGCCATGTGAGTAGTTGGCTGATGGTTTGATGTGAAAATGGTAGAAGTTAATGAAAACTAGAAATCTGCTCAAAAGCAGTATTAGAGCTCTTATATCAGGGTTAAGAGGTCTGAAATAGAGGTTCCTGGAACATCATACAGCATAATATTTATTCGGCGTGGACATAGCAGATCCATTATTATATATATATATATATATATATATATATATATATATATATATATATATATATATATATATATATATATATATATATATATGTCTCTGTAATGGCTGGCACTCCGTCAAACAGGTCAGTAAGTGCCTGGGTGCCCTCCTTACCACTAAAAGTGGAATATGTAAATGGAGAAAAGCTGGCGGCTCTCACAGGTCTTAATAAAGCAGTAATAATACGGCAAACAAGCCTTGAATAGATCAACGTTTCAGTTTTAATCAAAAAACTTTCGTCAGGATACAACAATGTACACAAACACATAAAGGTATGCAGCATGTTCCGTTGCGCTTTACAATTAGAACAGTAATAGAACAAAACTGTGTAAAAACAGACAGACATAGAGGTAGAAAGGCCCTGCTCGCAAGCTTACAATCTATAGGGAAATAGGCATAGATACACCAGGATAGATGCTACCTATTACATAATGGTCCACCAGATTGCTAGGTTCTTAATGGGTTGTATGATATGATCACCCCGCAATGTTGGCTAAGTGTCAGGAGGGTGTGAGAGTAAAGAAAAGCAAGATATGTGATGATATGTGTACTGTACAGAGAGGATGTGATTGGATAGGGAAGCATTGAAGGTTATGTGGGTGGGTCTGGAATTAAGTAGGCTTGTCTGAAGAGGTGAGTTTTCGGGGAACGTTTAAAGGTTTGGAGACTAGAGGTGAGTCTTATTGTGCGTGGGAGGGCATTCCACAGAGTGGGTGAAGCCCGGATAAAGTCCTGTAATTTTGAATGTGAACAAGTAATGCGTGTGGATGAGAGATGCAGATCTTGTGCTGAGCGGAGAGGTCGGATAGGGAGATATTTTGAGATGAGTGAAGAGATGTATGTTAGTGCAGTTTGGTTAATAGCCTTGTATGTCAGTAAACTTAATATTTCCAAAACGGAATTAATTATATTTCCACCGGGCAATAGTAGTTACCAACCTGATATCTCTATCACTGTTGAGAACTCAGCAATCATCCCTGCCCCACAAGCTCGCTGCCTAGGTGTCATTCTAGACTCTGAACTGTCCTTTGTTCCCCACATTCAATCTGTCTCAAGATCATGTTACATACATCTAAGAAACATATCCAGAATACAACCATATCTTGCGCAAGACACAGCAAAAACTCTAATCCGTGCACTCATTATCTACCGCATTGATTATTCTAACAGTCTCTTGACCGGTCTTCCCAAACACAGGCTCTCACCACTACAATCCTTTTTGAATGCAGCTGCGAGGCAATCTTCCTCGCTAGACGTTCGTAGTCTGCAAATCCGCTCTGTCAGTCCCTCCATTGGTTACCGGTATTCTACCGTATTAAATATAAAATACTTTTGAGGTAGCGAGATGTCATCCAAGATGAAATGGCAGAAAGGCATTCCGTGACACGGCCCAATACAGAAGGTGACAAATCTGCGGAGGATAGGTAGATTTGAGTGTCATCTGCATACAGATGGTACTGAAATCCGAAAGAGTTGATTAGTTTGCCAAGAGATGTGTTATAGCTAGAGAAAAGCAGAGGACCTAGGACTGAGCCTTGTGGTACCCCAACTGAGAGAGGTAGCGAAGAGGAGGTGGAATCAGAGAAACGGACCCTGATGGAGCGATTAGATAGGGAGAGAACCAAGAAAGGGGCGTGTCCTGAATACCTAGGGATTGTAGTGTCTGTATGAGAAGAGAGTGGTCAACAGTGTCAAAAGCAGCAGAGAGATCAAGGAGAATAAGAGAGTAATGGCCTTTAGATTTAGCAGTGACCAAATCATTCACTACTTTAGCCAGTGCTGTCTCTTAGTGTTGGGCACGAAATCTTGACTGAAGTGGGTCCAGTAGGCTGTGTGGGTTAAGAAAGTGTGTGAGTCGAGTGTAGGCAAGTCTCTCAAGTAGCTTGGAGGGGCATAGGAGCTGAGAGATTCACTGCATGCTTGTACAGAGAAGGAAAGATACCAGTAGGCAGAGAGAGATTACAGATTTTAGTTAAGGTTGGGATGAGCACAGCAGATACAGCTTTACTAATTTGTGAGGGTATAGAGTCAAGGGGAGAGGTAGTAGAGTAGGCCACAGGTTCTCAAACTCGGTCCTCAGGACCCCACACAGTGCATGTTTTGCAGGTATCCTCACAGAATCACAAGTGAAATTAACTCCACCTGTGGACCTTTTAAAATGTGTCAGGGAGTAATTAATACACCTGTGCACCTGCTGGATTACCTGCAAAACATGCACTGTGAGGGGTCCTGAGGACCGAGTTTGAGAACCCCTGGAGTAGGCAGATGAAAAGAGTGCAGATACTTCATCTTCATTTTAGGATCAAATGAAGAGAAGGTGTTACAGGGTTCAGGCAGGAAATTGAGCAGGTCACGGACTATGGAAAAGAGCATACCATTTAATTTCGGATCTTTTCAATCTTGTCCTTGAAATAGGAAGCAAGAACTTGCGCACAGAGAGTGGCTGGTGGGTTGGGCAAGGGAGGGACAGGAAGTGATTTAAATGTATTAAAAAGTCGCTTGGGGTTAGAGGCTTGAGCAGAGATGAGAGATTGGAAATATATTTGTTTGGCAGTGTCCAGTATCTATGTGTGTGTGTATATATATATATATATATATATATATATATATATATATATATATATATATGTGTATATATATATATATATATATATATAACAATAATAGAGGCACTCTCCAGATTTTCAAAATATGCAAAAAGTGTTCTCAGTTATTATGATATACGTTACATAGTCCACTTGAATAGAATCCCCAAGCGCTTTCGGCCCTCACCGGGCCTTCCTCAGGAGGCTATATGAAGCAGCTAAGCATCAGGTAATAAGATAACACAGCAAATCATCCCAGGCATCCAGCAGTAAATTAGGCCATGCCTGACTGGCTCTATAAATACACCTCTTCATAATTGAAATTGGCGCCAAAACCGCCCATTGTATGACCTCATAGAAATAAGACTTAGAGTACACCAGTAATCAACCTATACAACAATCACTAATAAAAAATAAACAAAGGAAGAAAAGAAAAGGACAGTGGGGCACATCCACGATGGAGAAGGATTCATCTAAAAGGTAAAACAGTACCATTCAGTGACCTCGGCGGGCTCACAAACACAGCCCGTCACCTCCGCCAGCAGCTGACGTCAGCGGAACGGCAGCGAGTTCCTGGTTATGCGTTGCTAAGCAACGACCACCGCTTCCGGCCCGTTGGGACGCACGCGTCACCCGGGCGGAAGTGCAACCTAGGGCAATGGAACGCATGCGGGAAGGATATCCGCAGGAACATAATAAGAGCTCACGGCTCATCTCAAATAAGAATACACCTGTCAATATACATATATTAATAAACCAGGAGATACTTAGATAGACAGGTCACCGGATTAGATTGTATATAGTAACAACATCCCCCAGCGTGGATGTGCGCCACTAGCCTTAGTAATAGAGCCAATCACGTGCAGTTAAAAACAATGCCCATTATATCCTATATAACTAAACGCGGCTGTAGACGGAAAACAACATTCACGTCCACCATTATACGGCCACCGTAAACCAGCTGACCCTAAACAACATCAAATCTAGAAAACGTGTTAGTAAAATAGACCTAAAGACATATGTACAATCACATCTATGTGTCCATATGCAAAAAAAAAATTTTAAAGCAAAACCGAGAGTATGCACATATTAATACATTTAAATAATTAAATTAATTAATTAAAGGGTGTGTGTCAGTCAGTTCGTCCAACTAACAGCTTAGAACAAAAAAAATCTGAAAAAGAAGGAATTTTTCATTGCTTTTAACGTAAAAAGAAATTTAATGGATTAGATTAATTGAGTCCGTTGGGCACTACTGACCCCAGTCTGTAAATCCACCTTGCTTCTAACTTCTTTAGGAGGAGTGATCGGTCTCCACCCCTTTTGGGAACTGGGACCCAATCTATGATGCGACACTTGAGGGAGACCACTTGGTGTCCTGCTGTTAAAAAGTGCTGAGCAACTGGCTTATCAGTACGTCCCGTCACCAGTGCCTGATGGATCGAACTGCGATGATTAGCCATCCTCTCCCTAAATGTACATGTAGTCATCCCCACATACGGAAGGCCACATGGGCAGATCAACATATATATTACGTGATCAAGCCGACAATGTAGCCTAAATCTGATGTTGATCAACTTTCCACTACGGGGATGTGGGAACTTGTCCCCAACCAGCATGGAGCGACATGTAACACATCCCAAACATTTCACGCAGCCCTTCTTCTGCGGGTTTAGCCAACCACTTTCTCCATTACCAGCCTGCTTAGCTGGATGCATCAGGAGCTGTTTTAAATTTCGGCCACGTCTGTAGGCCATCATTGGTGGATGTTCAAACAGACCCTTTAATTTAGGGTCAGAATTCAAAATTGGCCAATGTCGTCTCAATGAGGGTCCAATGCTGGTTGATTTACCACCGAATTGTGTAACGTATATCATCCGTGCCTCCTTGCGTGGTTTTGGTACTAGACATTTTAAACGTGCCTTCTCCAAACAATTATTAATTGTACTTTTTTTATAACCCCTCTCCAGAAAATGAGTCTTCATCTCCAAAATCTGTATGTCCGCAGTTGTTGGATCTGTATTGTTCCTAAGCACTCGCATGAACTGCGAGATAGGTAGACTTGACCTTAGTGCGGGTGGATGGTTACTCGTAGCATGCAAGATCGTGTTACGGTCGGTCTCCTTTCTAAACAAAGTGGTACCCAACTTAGTACCTTTACGGAATATTGTCAAGTCTAGAAAGTTAATGGAATTTTCACTTACATGTCCAGTAAAACGTACTGTAGAGTCTAAGGAATTTAATTGTTCTAACATTTCGTTGAACTCCGAGTCAGTGCCACCCCACAGCATGAAAATATTGTCTATAAAACGTTTATAGTAGATAATTTTACTACCATATATGGGTAAGATGTGTGTTGTCTCAGACTGATGCATGAAAATACCTGCATATATGGGGGCTACATTGGAACCCATAGCTGTTCCCGAACACTGTATGTAATAGTCACTCTGATACATAAAATGGTTATTAGTCAAGATCAACTCAAGGAACTCCTAAGAGTCCTTCAATGGGAACAGATACCGTACCTACTGAGATGAGCAGTTTTTTAACTGCCTCAAGGCCTAAATCATGTGGAATTATTGTGTACAAAGATGACACATCAAGTGTCACAAGCAACACTCCCTCATCAACATCACCCAGCTCAGAGATCTTGTTTAAAAAGTCACCTGTATCTTCCAAATAACTTGGAATAGATGGAATCAGTTCCTGCAGAAAATTGTCCACAAACGTCGCTAAAGGCTATAAAAGGGACCCCCTGGCTGATATTATCGGCCTGCCCGGGGGGGTTAACTAAGGTCTTGTGGACCTTGGGAAGGGTATAGAGCATCGGGCAAACAGGACAGTCCACCTTCAGGAAGAGAGAAATTTGCTCAATCAACCAACCCTGGCCGACCGATCTATCAACCAGAGAGTCAACCCTCTTTTTGATAAGTGGCATCGGATTGTTGTCACACTTAGTATAGGTACCAGAGTCGGATAATTGGCGCCTGACCTCCGCATCGTAATCCAAGAAGTTTTGAATGACTACGGCACCGCCCTTATCGGCGGGCCTGATTAAAATCTTTTCATTATTCCGTAGGGACTTTAAAGCTCTGCGTTGTTCAGGCGTCAAATTACCAAACTTCCTCTCAGGGATGTTTCTAAAATCACTTTCAGTCATTCTTAGAAAGGTACGTATACTTGGGCTAGAGGAAGGTGGATCAAACACACTTGGTTTTTTAAGAATAGATGAACAAACCATTTCAGCCCCCTCAGCACTGCACTGATCGTTAAAAAATTCCCTTAATCTCAGCTTCCGTCCAAATTTGTAATGATCAACCGCTAGGTTGAACTCATCATGCCTAGCTGTCGGCACAAAAGATAAACCAAGTGACAAGAGGGAGACCTCGCTCACAGTGAGAACTTGGTCAGATAAATTAAATACACTGTTTAATCCTTCTTCCTTCGCCTGCTACTCTTTAAAGCCACTCCTCCTAGGGTGGGGTCTTCTACTTCTCATCGGTTTTTTACTTTTGCTACCTGTGTACCTCTCCCTAAAAAACCACTTGGTGGTCTCGTACCCAAGGAGTCAGAGTCTGAGGCCGAGTGTGATGTAGATGAGTCTGTACTCAACTGAGCTCTATTTCGAAACGGTCTGTTCTGTCTAAACCGCCTAAAGTTACCTGTGCCACCAGTTAACCATCTATAAACCTGATGGGTAGCATAATCATGATTCACAGCCTGTAACTTTTTCCTTTTGAACGTCACCAAATCATCTCTAAATGCTTCAACCTGTGACTGGATTTTCTCACACCATGTATCTTTCTTATCAGATTTCAATGCCTGTTGGTGGGTTTTTTCAAACTTAGCAATTTCTTCCCGAATTTTAACCAACTCCAATCCAACTTCCTCTATGACTAACAAAATAAGATCGAGTGAGCATTTGTAAAATACTCCACACCATTTGGTACAAAATACCGCATTAGTTCTACCTATGGTCTATATAATTATAGAGAGAGAGAATATCCCTCATTCAAAATCCCACATTTTTGGGTCCCCTACTGAAATAATGACATATGTATAACATATATTATCTTTAAATATATATATTTTTAAATATATACGATATTTGTCATTCTCTCAGTAGGGGACCCAAAAATGTGGGATTTTGGATAAGGGATACTCAACCTGTATATATATTTTAAGTGTTTATTCACTTTTACATTTCTCATGTCATAACATTACAAAAGATTAATATTGACATGTGATCCTATTTCTTCCAATTTAACAGCTGCTGTATTTTCTTGTTCGGATGAAGGCTTGCATACCAAGGAAAGAATAGAAGTTTGTCTGCCACTTTATAAAAATATGATCTCACTCCATCTTATGCTTAACAGGTAAAAACTTAGTGAAGTACAGTCATTGGAAAGATGGATTTCTTCTGTGTAAATTTATATACCTTGCATGTTTTTGGTTAAGGCATGTTGCAGCGGTGAGTCTTTGTAAGCAGCTGCTGGAGAGTTCTAGTGCTAACTGTGACATACTGGAGGCTATGAGTTCTGTGTACGTCAAGATTGGGCAGACAGAAAATGGAATAGATGTCTGGATCACTGCGTTCAGAAGTAATCCTGGGAATGCACAGATTTTCTATAATCTCTGCAAGTTTTTTGTAGAACAGGTAAAACAATGTGTTTTTGTTTCTTCTCCTTTAGTGTCTCGCCCCTCTTTACTGAGCAATTCCAAATGTCTGCTGTATTCAGAATGTATTTTTAAGTATATTTAAAATGTCATCACTGTTCTGTTAGCGCACATCTTCTGCGGCACTACTTTTAATGAAAAAGTTAATAGTTTTGGGTGGCGTAGCTCCCAATATTCCTCTACTGTAGTAAATTTTCTCCCGTTATGATTTGGTTGTTTTTCTTCATTGGAGTTGAGATGATACTGTAGGTTTCTCATTTTTTTTTACTTACAGGGACGTGTAGAGAACTTATCTTTTTTAATGAAAGATTTTGTAAATTCATTCTTTGAAAATTTTGATGAGGAATATAGTTCAACAGATCTTCTGAGGTAAAGTGCCACACCACTTCATTACGTTCATTTGCAATGCCACTTCAAGTTTTGAGACAATAAATATACCTAATTTGTAGGTTTGTTTAAATTCCGGACCCCACTGGAAAAATTGTAAAGGTGTGGACTACACCTCTGCACATTTATATGTGGATAGACATTGTATAATATTGATGAGATAAAGATGTATCATTAGGAATTCTCAGAACAGGCATTTATTTCTTGGTGCAAACAGACCTGTTGAAAAGGAGCATTTTATTTTTTATGGGGAATGTGTTCCTCTAAGCATATAGGAAATCCCTGGTCCACTGGCTAGTCGTATTTGACAGGTAAAAATATCACAGTCCTTATACTTGAAATTAAGGTTTGTATAAATACATTGAAGCCAGAATGTAAACTGCGGAGAAACCTGAAATAACAGGACTACTATTTCACAGAGATGCATCTAATATTGCTTGCATGTTATCCACTAATACGTGATTACCCTTACAGAGTAAGTCAGGATGGTGTTATCCCTATACTGCTGATTATATACAGTTATCACATACATACATACATACATACATACATACATACATACATACATACATACATACATACATGCAAAGGAAACAAGTTGGGAAATTGGTGTCACAGTGCTTTAGAATGTAAAATGTTCCGTAGGCATAATATTTGTTATGGGGATCTATTTAAGGTTTATCCCAGTTTAGCATAGAATAGTATTAAATCAAATGGAGTGTTCAGAAGGAGGATGGGAGTGGTCTCTAAATTAGTGCTATTCATAATACTTACATAGACAATCATAATTAGGAAATGATTGGCTATGTTGAAAGGGAAATGTTAGTTTGCCTCTTGGTGACTCTGAATCCCCAGAAGCCGAACAGTGTTGGATTTGTTGTTGAGGGTTAGGTTACTGGGAGCAGGAGTTCCATAGATTGCCCAGGGAACTTAAGATGTGACCCAGAGACAAGAGATAAAAGAAAAAAGTTGTGTTGCAATGTACATGTCTGATGGTTGCATCGCCGGTTGTCCAAGTAAATCAGGAAACACAAAAATTCTCCCTCTTCAGTAGGAAAAATCTGAATAGTCAGTGGTGATGTAGAAATAGCAGAGAGGGGTTGGTCGCAAACAGATATGTGGAATATGTACAAGGCCTCAGTCTAGGATTATTGCAAATCAGCTGACTCATTGTTGCTAGAACTAAATTTGTTATGCTAAGCAAACCTGTAACCCTACATTATGTTATGAAAATTAGAGCATAGAAATTTATTTGTAGAGCGACAACATAAACTTCAATTTTCGGCTTTCCGACGACTGTCAACTTTCCCGGAATCCTTCAGTCCTTTTTAGAAGTGGTGATAGTTATTCTGTACTATGAACCCACAATTGTGCATGACCGCTTACGCAAAGGATCCCAATATATCTCCTAAACGTCTCTCTAGTATCTACTCTGAGGAAAGAGGGGAAATAACGGATATGGTGCTCCACAAGATATGTGCTGTATCCGTTCACATGTAACAGCCTTTTTTTTTTGCTTCCCCATTTCAGATATCTCTTGAATTTCACTGTACCACTGGATTTCAAAGCCCCAACATGTAAAGTAGATGGACCTATTACTATTTCAAATATTCAAACCACATACCTCTGGCTTGTTTTCTGGTGAGCTTTTGGGTCTCATTTTAACATACCTTTTAATGTTTCAAATTAGAACTATGATCCACCACTTTGGTTTAGTTTGATCACTTATGCTGGTGTAATCAGTGTTGCCATCCTCTAAAATGCTAAACTGACATTTTTTGCTGATTACCTTATTGCAGGGATAATGGATACATTTCTCATAGATGTAAAGTGTTGCCCTACGCTTACGTAAATGTATAACTATACAGCTATAGAAGAACTGCTCACTATTTGAAATGGATTATGATTTTATTAACAAAAAAAAAAGACTACGTTAAACTCCGTAGGATTGCATACTGACAACTGGCTCTCTATCTTGGATTGTGTTAATATCTACATCAGTGCCTGAGTACTCCATGATCAATAGCATGCCTTTATTTAATTAGGAGAATGTATATTTGCTCTTGCAATTTGTTTCAAAAGTATGTTGGGACATTTTGCAACTGTCCCCTCTATCTCCAGCAATATACACATTTTATACTGTAGCAGGAATACTATAAACCAGACATGTTTTGAAGGTAAATAGCTCCTTTTCCTGCAAGCATTAAAACACTCTGATATACAAATATTATTAGAATTGGCATAGACCAACAAAGTTGGTTAAAGGAAAGAAGTGCAAACCACATTAAAAAGGAAAACCAAACCCATTTTGTAATGATTAAAATCCATCCATAGACTGTGATTTCACGTATGAAGTAAATAAAAAGTTCATCTAAATAAAGAGACTTTGCCCTTTAATTGACTATATTTTACTGAAAGATCAAACAAAAAGCTTAATCCTAACAGTGTTCATAAAATGCATAGTCCTTACGTACTATGAATGTCAGCAGAACTGCTAATCAATAGATTATAGGTCATTTTACAGAACATAAAGTACGATGGGCAGAAAAGAACTTTTAGCCAACACAAACACCAAGAATGATAACTTTGGTGTTAGTTTTATTATGAGTTATAACAAACACTTAGAAATGGAAAAACTTGTTAAAATGAACTGGAAAATTCTGCTGGTGTACACAATCCTACAAATATCAGTAGGAGACTAACCAAAATGTATTTATACTACGGCCAGTAATCTGAAGAATAAATTGGCTTTTTCAATCCCTATAAAAATAAAAGAACATACATTAAAAGAATGGAACATTTGTAATTCTTGCAATATGTGTAAATGTGGTGCAATAAAAATGATGAAATTCACATATAAATCAAAAAAATTGACTAACCTTTATATGTGCGTGGGTTTGCATGTGTTTACCCTGTGGAAAAACAAAACTGGGATCATAAAGACAACATACAAACATTAATGCTTCATAAGTGCAGATAACAAGGACTATTTTGTCTACACACAATTAATACTCTTTCATAATAGTGGATCAAGAGGTCTTAAATATTAAGATCTAGAATTCATACAGATAAATAATAAAGGAGGACCCTGTTTAGCTGACCCATAGTGTCATGTAGTCACATAAGGAGCAATTCAATTTGTGGGAATTTCATATTTCCCTGGCTAGCCCTGACGCTGTGCTTACTGTGGATTTCTCCTTGCATCCACATAAAGTGCAAGCAGAAAGCTCTGTTAAGTAGGGCTTCTGAGCTATTTGCGAATTGACAGCTGCATTGAGCCTGTCAGCTGGGGAGCTGCAGCTTAGCGCATCTTATCCCAGGCAGGAACGTCGCGGAATGTAATTGAATAGCTACCAGGCACTTAGTCCGCAAGCTAAATAACCGTAAGTTAATTTAATGACCCCTGTAGATGCCATCAGGATTCATCATTACAACTGATTTGAATACAATTTTTAAAGAATTCGTTTTATAAATATTTGTGAAGATAATGTCTATTGTTTGAGTACATCCTATGTTGTAATGTAACATACGAGGGGTGTGCAATACATTTCAGATGTGCAGTGCATAGGTAGAGTAGACACAGTCTGTCTGATAGGGAACTGTAGCCTCTGACTAAAGTTCTTGTGAAATGGCAATGCAGAGAGCCGTATATAAGCAGCACTGCACACTGAAAAAGTTAGCATGTTCACTTCCTTCACAAACTTGTTATGAAGCTTAACAGAGGCCACTGGAGAGCCAAGATCTTCTATGACGTCAAAAATGGTCTGCGACAGTAGGAGGCTGTTGACTGACTACCAGCTGCTTTTGAGGAGGCAGTACCATCCTGAACCGCTGGGTTTGAGTGATTTGCAGAATTTCGGGCATGGGAGACTGTCCCTGGAAGACGAGGCGTGCTGTGATCCGCCATCACCGATGTCAACGTTGATGCCCTCCGGGCTGTAGTTGAGGTGGATGCTAGAGTGGCTGTGGCCCAGTAAGAGAAGGAGATAGGCATCTCATTTGGATTCATCTGCTTGATACTCCACGAAAAGCTTGGCCTGAGCAAGATGCTGGGCACCCCATAAGCGGAGTTTAAAGTAGGAGGAGGCTCGGGTGAGTTGGTGCCATAACAAGCAAGTTGGATGGCAGTTGCTCAAACTCTGGGAGATTATCAGTGGTGGTGAATCCTGGATCTACAGTTTCTACCTCAATACCAAACAGTCGGTTCAATAGACCCCAGTTGGAGGTGCGCCACTACATAAGTTCTGACGTGAGCGAAGTGTGGCAAAGCAGATGATTGCTGTTTTTGTGACCAAGACTGGCCATCATGCTACTGTACCACTTGTGCAGCACCGCACCGGGACTGGTTTGCCAACCAATGCTTGCCATAAGCTATTTTCAGGCACAGTCCAAGAACTCGCACTCGTGGTGCCTTTCTCCATTATGACAATGTAACTGCCCAAAAGTCCAGGAAAGTGGTGGGTTTTTCTGGTCCATGAATGTATCTATTAGCTTGGTAATCTGCCATACAGTCCAGATTTGGCCCCCTGCAATTTTTTTCGTGTACCCTCAAATCAAGTGCATGTTGCGTGGGATTTCTTTTGATTCAACAAAAGCTGCACTGGAAACCTTCATCCAGCATGTAGAACATTTAACTGTTTCGGACTGGTCCAGTGGCTTCACCAAATGGTTTGAGCACATGCAACTTTGTGAATACTTTGAGAAAATGTAATGTTCACTTTGTAAACAATATTTTTTGTACATCAGGAAACTTATTGCACACCCCTCATAGGTTGGGCCTCGTTAGTACTTTGATGTGATACTGAATGTACCAGGTTTTGTAATAATGTCTCTTTTGAACTTCAGTAACTATGTTAGTCTTTCACTAAATAAACTTCTCCCATCTTAAGTACACTGGTGGCAGTAAAACTCAGACAGCTGCTTATATAATTCGCAGTGAAGATGGTAACGATCATGATTTAAGCAACTTTGAACAAGGCTTAATAGTAGGTATCGCAGAGATGGGCAGTAGATCTCTGAAATAAACTAGAAATGTATTTGTTTAAGATGCAACGATTTTAAGTGTGTACAGTGACCACACAATATCAGTGAAGAATTCAGCATGCAACACCACTATGGATGACAAAAAATCTCTGGATGATCTTGGACAGCATCATCTGGCACCCATCCAGCCGGCACGTGACATTGCTGCAGAGAACAGCAAAATTGAATGCTGGGGCCCGAAGTAACATCTGAGTTCAAATAGTTCAACATTCCATTTCTTTTGTTGGGTACAGGAGCTGACGGGCCATTGCAGCCTGGTCCGACAAATCGAAGTCCTAACTGTTTCAGACAGATGGAAGATTAAGTGTGTGGAGAAAATCCCCACACTGCAAAGGACATCGCATGCCAACAAGGGACTGTAATGGGTGGCGGTGGCTCTGTTAATTGTGTGGGGTGTTTACAGCTTGCATGCATTAGGACCTCTGATAAATCTGCAGTTATTACTGACTGGTGCTACGTAACCATTCTTGCGGATCGTTCGCACCCATTTATGTCCTGCATCCACTCAGATGGGAGCAGGCTTTTCTAGCACGCCAATGTGTCACCGCACAGGTCCGTAGCCACCAGATTTTCTGAAGGAGTATTCCCCTGAGTGGCACTATGAGTTGACCCCCCTCGTGCCTTATTTGAACCAAATAGAACACCCGGGATGTATTTCGGGAAGCAGTTAGCTCCCCGACGGATTGGATCCCGGCAGTCAATATACAGATGCCGGGATCCCGAAGGAGGACGCAATGCTTGTATCTACATACAGGCGCTGCCTGGATGCCGGCGTCACATTACTGACAGCCAGCATCCAATCGACCTCACATTGTTGGTGCCCTGGTGGGGGGGGTTAAGGTTTAGGCAGGAGTAGGGGGGTTAGCGTTATGGAACAGGGACGGGAAAGTCAGGTTTCGGCATCAAGCGGGGAGGGTTAGGTACCAAGCAGGGAGGGTTAGGGGACTTAATGGGGGACTGTTGAGATTCTGATGTACGGGATGCTGCTGTTAGTATACTGACAGCTGGCATCTCGTCCTTCGGCAAATCATACTGATCCCTGTATTTCAAGGTGGCATAGTTCCACCACCAACGAATATTAGGAAATTGTGGACATCTTGTTAAGAGGCATGTGCACTATCTACACAGTACTCCAGAGGGGATTGTAAAGGGGGTACTCACGGAGCGATAATCTAAGAGATCTGACTAGATTGCTTAGATTTTCAGCAAGATCTCTCCTTGTGTACCCCCCACAGCGATAGCGATGCGCAGCCCCGCGCGTCGCTATCGCTGCTGCTAGATTGGCTCAATCTAGCAGGTCGCTCATTTCGCCCACTGGGTGAAATGAGCGTGCCCCCCCTCCCCCCCCCCCCTCCCCCCTGCACGCTCGGCACACATCGCGCTGTGCTGAGCGGGGGGAGAGATGTGTACTGAGCAGTTCGCTCAGCACACATCTCTCCCCTGATCTGCCGGTAAGTACTGGCCTGTAGAGTCTATGCCTTGTCATGTAGCTGGATTGCCATGCCATGTACTTTTTTTTTCTTAACTTTGCTTAGGGTTTTTTTGTTGCAGATTAAGCATAATGTTGCATGGCTATGGTCACTTCCATCTGATGTGACCTTTTTCCTCTGCTTTGCTACTTTTTCTTTCATTATGCTGCTTTTTTCCTTAATTGTACATCTTTGCAAATAATGTATTAGGTACCTAGGATAGGGGAGAAGGGGATTTGTCGCAAAGGAATTGGTGTAAAGTCACAGATAAAACATAACAATGCAATAGGGTGGGTGGGTCACTAATATTCAGATCTGTTTTTACTTTTTTAATCTCAATGGTGTACGTTTTCCTCAACTTTGCTGCTTATTTCTACTTTTTCCTTCATTGTTCTACAGTAATTTTCCCAGTTTTGCATCTTGGTATGCTTACAGTGTACTAGTTACATAGAAACATGGAATTTGATGGAAGATGAGAACCTCTTGGCCCATCTAGTCTGCCCTTTTTCATTTACCCTTTTGGTAACATCAACCTTGTTCCTTAGCTCTCTGTAAGGATATTCTTATTCCTATCCCAGCTGTTTAGGATTAGTATTTTTGTGTGGCTAAGACACAAAGGCCATGGTGCAATAAACCAAGCTGTTTAGCAAGATTTGAGGATTGGTGTATGTGGACCTAGATAATGATGTATATTGTTTCAGAGGCGGTGGCAGCTGTGAAATATTTAAAGAACCTTAGCTACAATAAACCAGAAGTGCAATTTTTATTTAATTTTAAGGCATTTTATTGAATTGCAGTTATTGTGATCTATTGCAATATCTTGTTCTTGTACAGGACATTCCTACTTGAATTTTACTAGAGGGATAATAAACTTGCCCACCATTCATGAAGAGTTGTCGATATAGATTTGGCTATCCTTTTCATGTTATATTTTATGATGAAGTGTAAAACCAAATAGCCGGTCAGTACATGGTCTGTGCCGCCGGGGTTTACAGGGGATAGAAAGCCATGAGGCAGCCACATGACTTTATTGTAAATTCTTATTTGCAGTCTGTGGCAATCTCTAAAGGCAAGTACAGAGGAGGCGGCAGATGCATATGAAGCTGCTTTAGGGGCTGTTATGCAGCAGGATATACTGCAGAAGCTTTGGATGGAGTGAGTATTTGTATTGTTTGCATGTTTTAATGGGCACCATTTTACAGGTAGATGTGCCGTAATATTTATTGGATCTTTTCTTTTCAGTTATCTTGTCTTTACTAACAGCAAAATTGTGGGATCCAGAAATAAAGTTCAAGATAGTAAGCATTTTACCGATTTAGTTAACAGATGCCTAATGACTGTTCCCACACGGCACCCCACTCCTTTTAGCACAGCTGATTACTGGACCAACTACAAATTCCATAATTTGGTAAGGTGGTGTTAATGAGCATTTGATTTGATTGTTACTGTAGTGAAAGTTTGACAAGTTGTGAGACTATTGTGGCAAGTTTCGTGCATATATGAATAAAACATGCGCAGAACTAATTAGAAATTGACTTAGCTGTCCACAGATGTGCATAATTGTACTTTCTTTCCAGTTATCACTTGTGTAAAACTAAATGCGTTTTGGCACAAACTGTAGCTTTCACCTTCAGTGTACTTACTTAAAGTGTTGCATACTGTACACCATGTTTTTCACTCGCAGGAATTAAATCATGAAAAAAAAATATATATATATAGTGCGGGGAGGTAATCGGGCGGCACTCAGACCACCGCAGCATTGGTGCTCTGCTTCATTAGAAGTCCTCTGAGTGCCATCCGATTACCTCCCCACATAATACATAGGGCACCCAGGCAGCTACCACGAAAAATAAATAAATATAATATTTTTTTAATTAGGGGGAGGAGCGGAGGTAATGTTAAATAAACATATGTAAGCCAAATTTCATGTACATTATAGTTCTAGCTGACTATAAATGTAAGCAGTACAATGTGGTAAACTAAATCAACATGTAAAATAGTGTCTGCTTTATGCGCTAGTACAAATAGAAGGGGATTTTATGCTCTGACTAGTGGAGGATGTCCTAAAGTGGTATATTGTTGATGTGTGATTGGGAAGTCCTGCCAAGTCACAGAGCTTTCTGGCATAGTTCTGCTCACATTTGTGTGATTACCATGGTTTTCGATCACCTCCCTCTTCTCCCATAAAACAAAAAGTCCTAAAGAAAATGTGAAGCTCTAAACTTTGATCACTTGGCTTTCTTCTCGAAAGATTCTTTGACCATTAAATGTTCCCACTGAATCTCAAATAATTTATGCAATACTTCATTCCCATTGTGATCCGTAATTTGCATTTTCAGGTCATTTACTTCTATTTGAGCTGTGTGCCAAAGACACAGCATTCTAGGATACTGGAGCGCTTTTCTTCCATGATGCCTACAAATCTTGGACTTGCACTCAGGTGAGCAGATTGTTAAAACTTATCCCATGTAACATGAAAAAGTGTAGAAGTTTGGTAGGGTAAACAATTTGCTAAAAAAAAAAAAAAAGTATTTCTCTAGCAGCAAGGTTGGGGCTGTAGTTGGCACTTAAACTAAACTGTACCTTTAAAACAAAGTTGCTACCCCCTGCACCCACATAATGGCAGTCATCTTTGGGTGTCTAACGGATTACAGATTTTCTCTATCGTCCTAGTGGATGCTGGGGTTCCTGAAAGGACCATGGGGAATAGCGGCTCCGCAGGAGACAGGGCACAAAAAGTAAAGCTTTTTCCGATCAGGTGGTGTGCACTGGCTCCTTCCCCTATGACCCTCCTCCAGACTCCAGTTAGATTTTTGTGCCCGGCCGAGAAGGGTGCAATCTAGGTGGCTCTCCTAAAGAGCTGCTTAGAGAAAGTTTAGCTAGGTTTTTTATTTTACAGTGATTCCTGCTGGCAACAGGATCACTGCAGCGAGGGACTGAGGGGAGAAGGAGTCAACTCACCTGCGTGCAGGATGGATTGGTTTCTTGGCTACTGGACATCAAGCTCCAGAGGGACGATCACAGGTACAGCCTGGATGGTCACCGGAGCCACGCCGCCGGCCCCCTTGCAGATGCTGAAATCAGAAGAGGTCCAGAATCGGCGGCTGAAGACTCCTGCAGTCTTCTAAAGGTAGCGCACAGCACTGCAGCTGTGCGCCATTTTCCTCTCAGCACACTTCACACGGCAGTCACTGAGGGTGCAGGGCGCTGGGAGGGGGGCGCCCTGGGAGGCAAATGAGTACCTATAAAGGCTAAAAATACCTCACATATAGCCCTAGAGGCTATATGGAGATATTTAACCCCTGCCTAATTTTTCTAAATAGCGGGAGACGAGCCCGCCGGAAAAGGGGCGGGGCCTATCTCCTCAGCACACGGCGCCATTTCCTCTCACAGCTCCGCTGGTCAGGACGGCTCCCAAGTCTCTCCCCTGCACTGCACTACAGAAACAGGGTAAAACAGAGAGGGGGGGGCACATTTATGGCGATATTTTGATATAACAAAGCAGCTATAAGGGAGCACTTATTATAAGGCTATCCCTGATATATATATAGCGCTTTTGGTGTGTGCTGGCAAACTCTCCCTCTGTCTCCCCAAAGGGCTAGTGGGTCCTGTCTTCGTTAGGAGCATTCCCTGTGTGTCTGCTGTGTGTCGGTACGTGTGTGTCGACATGTATGAGGACGATATTGGTGTGGAGGCGGAGCAATTGCCAAATATGAGGATGTCACCCCCTAGGGAGTCGACACCAGAATGGATGCCTTTATTTATGGAACTACGGGATAGTGTCAACACGCTAAAGCAGTCGTTTGACGACATGAGACGGCCGGACAATCAATTAGTGCCTGTCCAGGCGACTCAAACACCGTCAGGGGCTGTGAAACGCCCTTTGCCTCAGTCGGTCGACACAGACCCAGACACAGGCGATGACTCCAGTGGTGACGGTGACGAATCAACCGTATTTTCCAGTAGGGCCACACGTTATATGATTTTGGCAATGAAGGAGGCGTTACATTTAGCTGATACTACAGGTACCACTAAACAGGGTATTATGTGGGGTATGAAAAAACTACCTATAGTTTTTCCTGAATCAGAAGAACTAAATGACGTGTGTAATGAAGCGTGGGTTGCCCCTGATAAAAAGCTGATAATTTCAAAGAAATTATTGTCATTATACCCTTTCCCGCCAGAGGTTAGGGAGCGCTGGGAAACACCTCCTAGGGTGGACAAGGCGCTAACACGCTTATCTAAACAAGTGGCGTTACCCTCTCCTGAGACGGCCGCACTTAAAGATCCATCAGATAGGAGGATGGAAAATATCCAAAAAAGTATATACACACATGCAGGTGTTATACTACGACCAGCTGTAGCGACTGCCTGGATGGGCAGTGCGGGGGTAGTTTGGTCAGAATCCCTGATTGAAAATATTGATACCCTGGACAGGGACAATATTTTACTGTCGTTAGAACAAATAAAGGATGCATTTCTTTATATGCGTGATGCACAGAGGGATATATGCACACTGGCATCACGGGTAAGTGCTATGTCCATTTCGGCCAGAAGAGCTTTATGGACGCGACAGTGGACAGGCGATGCGGATTCAAAACGGCATATGGAAGTTTTGCCGTATAAAGGGGAGGAGTTATTTGGAGTCGGTCTATCAGATTTGGTGGCCACGGCTACAGCCGGGAAATCCACCTTTCTACCTCAAGTCACTCCCCAACAGAAAAAGGCACCGACTTTTCAACCGCAGCCCTTTCGTTCCTTTAAAAATAAGAGAGCAAAGGGCTATTCATATCTGCCACGAGGCAAAGGTCGAGGGAAGAGACAGCAACACGCAGCTCCTTCCCAGGATCAGAAGCCCTCCCCGGCTTCTACAAAAGCCTCAGCATGACGCTGGGGCTTCTCAAGCGGACTCGGGGACCGTGGGGGGTCGTCTCAAAAATTACAGCGCGCAGTGGGCTCACTCGCAAGTAGATCCCTGGATCCTGCAGATAATATCTCAGGGATACAGGTTGGAATTAGAGACAGATCCACCTCGCCGTTTCCTGAAGTCTGCTTTACCAACGTCCCCCTCCGAAAGGGAGACGGTGTTGGAAGCCATTCACAAGCTGTACTCTCAGCAGGTGATAGTCAAGGTACCTCTTCTGCAACAAGGGAAGGGGTATTATTCCACTCTTTTTGTGGTACCGAAGCCGGATGGCTCGGTAAGGCCTATTCTAAATCTGAAGTCCTTGAACCTGTACATAAAGAAGTTCAAGTTCAAAATGGAGTCACTCAGAGCAGTGATAGCGAACCTGGAAGAGGGGGACTTTATGGTATCCTTGGACATCAAGGATGCGTATCTCCACGTTCCAATTTACCCCTCACACCAGGGGTACCTCAGGTTCGTTGTACAAAACTGTCACTATCAGTTTCAGACGCTGCCGTTCGGATTGTCCACGGCACCTCGGATCTTTACAAAGGTAATGGCCGAGATGATGATTCTTCTTCGAAGAAAAGGCGTATTAATTATCCCATACTTGGACGATCTCCTAATAAGGGCGAGGTCCAGAGAACAGCTAGAGATGGGATTAGCACTGTCTCAGGAAGTGCTAAAACAGCACGGGTGGATTCTGAATATTCCAAAATCCCAGTTAATGCCGACAACTCGTCTGCTGTTCCTAGGGATGATTCTGGACACGGTTCAGAAAAAGGTTTTTCTCCCGGAGGAAAAAGCCAAGGAGTTATCCGAGCTTGTCAGGAACCTCCTAAAACCAGGAAAGGTGTCTGTACATCAATGCACAAGAGTCCTGGGAAAAATGGTGGCTTCTTACGAAGCAATTCCATTCGGCAGATTCCACGCAAGAATTTTCCAAAGGGATCTGTTGAACAAATGGTCAGGGTCGCATCTTCAGATGCACCTGCGGATAACCCTGTCTCCAAGGACAAGGGTGTCTCTTCTGTGGTGGTTGCAGAGTGCTCATCTATTGGAGGGCCGCAGATTCGGCATACAGGATTGGATCCTGGTGACCACGGACGCCAGCCTGAGAGGCTGGGGAGCAGTCACACAAGGAAGAAACTTCCAGGGAGTATGGACGAGCCTGGAAACGTCTCTTCACATAAACATTCTGGAACTAAGAGCAATATACAATGCTCTAAGCCAGGCAGAACCTCTGCTTCAGGGAAAACCGGTGTTGATCCAGTCGGACAACATCACGGCAGTCGCCCATGTGAACAGACAGGGCGGCACAAGAAGCAGGAGTGCAATGGCAGAAGCTGCAAGGATTCTTCGCTGGGCAGAGAATCATGTGATAGCACTGTCAGCAGTGTTCATCCCGGGAGTGGACAACTGGGAAGCAGACTTCCTCAGCAGACACGATCTTCACCCGGGAGAGTGGGGACTTCATCCAGAAGTCTTCCACATGCTGGTAACCCGTTGGGAAAGACCAATGGTGGACATGATGGCGTCTCACCTCAACAAAAAACTGGACAGGTATTGCGCCAGGTCAAGAGATCCGCAGGCAATAGCTGTGGACGCGCTGGTAACGCCTTGGGTGTACCAGTCGGTGTATGTGTTTCCTCCTCTGCCTCTCATACCAAAAGTATTGAGAATTATACGGCAAAGAGGCGTAAGAACGATACTAGTGGTTCCGGATTGGCCAAGAAGGACTTGGTACCCGGAACTTCAAGAGATGATCACGGAAGATCCGTGGCCTCTACCTCTAAGGAGGGACTTGCTTCAGCAGGGTCCCTGTCTGTTTCAAGACTTACCGCGGCTGCGTTTGACGGCATGGCGGTTGAACGCCGGATCCTAAAGGAAAAAGGCATGCCGGAAGAAGTCATTCCTACTTTGATTAAAGCAAGGAAGGAAGTAACCGTGCAACATTATCACCGAATTTGGCGAAAATATGTTGCGTGGTGCGAAGATCGGAGTGCTCCGACGGAGGAATTTCAACTGGGTCGATTCCTACATTTCCTGCAATCAGGATTGTCAATGGGTCTCAAATTGGGATCTCTTAAGGTTCAAATTTCGGCCCTGTCGATTTTCTTTCAAAAAGAATTGGCTTCAGTCCCTGAAGTCCAGACCTTTGTTAAGGGAGTGCTGCATATACAGCCTCCTGTGGTGCCTCCAGTGGCACCGTGGGATCTCAATGTGGTTTTGGATTTCCTAAAATCTCATTGGTTTGAACCACTAAAAAAGGTGGATTTGAAATATCTCACATGGAAAGTGACCATGCTTATAGCCCTGGCTTCTGCCAGGAGAGTGTCAGAATTGGCAGCTTTATCTTACAAAAGCCCATATCTGATTTTCCATTCGGACAGGGCAGAACTGCGGACTCGTCCGCATTTTCTCCCTAAGGTGGTGTCAGCATTTCATCTGAACCAGCCTATTGTAGTGCCTGCGGCTACAAGTGACTTGGAGGACTCCAAGTTACTGGACGTTGTCAGAGCATTAAAAATATATATTGCAAGGACAGCTGGAGTCAGAAAATCTGACTCGTTGTTTATATTGTATGCACCCAACAAGATGGGTGCTCCGGCGTCTAAGCAGACGATTGCTCGTTGGATCTGTAGCACAATCCAGCTTGCACATTCTGTGGCAGGCCTGCCACAGCCTAAATCTGTAAAGGCCCACTCCACAAGGAAGGTGGGCTCATCTTGGGCGGCTGCCCGAGGGGTCTCGGCATTACAACTTTGCCGAGCAGCTACGTGGTCAGGGGAGAACACGTTTGTAAAATTTTACAAATTTGATACTCTGGCTAAGGAGGACCTGGAGTTCTCTCATTCGGTGCTGCAGAGTCATCCGCACTCTCCCGCCCGTTTGGGAGCTTTGGTATAATCCCCATGGTCCTTTCAGGAACCCCAGCATCCACTAGGACGATAGAGAAAATAAGATTTTACTTACCGATAAATCTATTTCTCGGAGTCCGTAGTGGATGCTGGGCGCCCATCCCAAGTGCGGATTATCTGCATAAATTGTACATAGTTATTGTTAACTAATTCGGGTTATTGTTGAAGGAAGCCATCTTTCAGAGGCTCCGCTGTTATCATACTGTTAACTGGGTTTAGATCACAAGTTGTACGGTGTGATTGGTGTGGCTGGTATGAGTCTTACCCGGGATTCAAAATCCTCCCTTATTGTGTACGCTCGTCCGGGCACAGTACCTAACTGGAGTCTGGAGGAGGGTCATAGGGGGAGGAGCCAGTGCACACCACCTGATCGGAAAAAGCTTTACTTTTTGTGCCCTGTCTCCTGCGGAGCCGCTATTCCCCATGGTCCTTTCAGGAACCCCAGCATCCACTACGGACTCCGAGAAATAGATTTATCGGTAAGTAAAATCTTATTTTTTTTTAGACACAGGCATCAGGGGGTTGCTGCATCAGCCATGGTGGAGCCTGCATGGGCTCAGGCTCTGATTAGGTCAGTGTCCAACCTGGTAAAGCTGGTTGTGCTCAAGAAGGAAAAAAAAGTTAAAGCTTTGGTAGTTAACTCATTTCAGGGGCAGGATTCTCTCCCCCTATTAGAGTAGGTTCTCAGCCAGGGCAGGTCCTACCCTGGTTCCATACTGGGGACCGTACAGCATCAGGGTTTGCAAAAGTTTCCTCATCGGCACGAGTCATACAAGGGTCTTCTTCCTTCAAGGGCTCTGTTAGAGGTTTTATAGGAAAAAAAAAGTGAACTTGCGAAAACTGACGTCCCAGAGGGTGAGGACCTAGAGTTGTCTTCGAGTTGCGGCGTGGAAGGACTCATTGCTACTTTGCACCGCTCTCTAGACTGTTTAGATATGTGTTCCCAAGTGAAATCTCTCCAATTGGATCTCTCCAATCTAATTGAGTAGACCTGGAAGGCGCTAGATAAGAAGTTATCTTTTCCTTGCAAATTTGTTTCACTTAAGCCACTTCTAGCGGATCATGTGTCCAAGTGGAACTGCCTCCCAAGGTTGATGCTGCTGTGGTGTTTTTAGCTCAACACACACCTATTCCTTTTCAGGGATGTCTGAAGTTCATTTTTATAGGTTCTGGGGACGTTATCTGACCTTTACTAACCTCTGCATGGGTAGCTTGCGCTACGGGAATTTAGGCCGACAAACTCATTGCCGGGAGTTTTACATTGATTCGTCAATGGATTCCCTACTGTAATTGGAATAGCTTTGTGGTGCAGCTGAATGTGTGTGAGGCCTTGCAAGACTGTGCTCAAATGGCTTCCAGCATTTCCGCTACGGCTGTGTGAGCTCAAAGGGCCCTTTTGGATCCGCACTTTAAATGCAGATTTAAAATCAAATCGTTCCCTTGGAATCTTCTGTTTGGTGGAAGCGTTCTGTTTGTGCCAAAACTGGGTACTATTATCAACGGGTGATGGTCATCCTAGTGGGTCCAGACTGGCAATGCAGGTTGTGTTATGCTGATGTTCTACAAACGTCGAGAAGTCCAGGATGGCGTCTTCCATTTCATCCAGACCTGCTGCAACAAGTTCCGTTTCTACACGAGGAACTTCCTCGGTTGGCGTTAAGGGCCTGGCATTTAAAACCTAGCTAATGAAAGCTAAAGATTTTTCTCTAACGTCCTAAGTGGATGCTGGGGACTCCGTAAGGACCATGGGGAATAGCGGCTCCGCAGGAGACTGGGCACAAAAGTAAAGCTTTAGAACTACCTGGTGTGCACTGGCTCCTCCCCCTATGACCCTCCTCCAAGCCTCAGTTAGATTTTTGTGCCCGAACGAGAAGGGTGCACACTAGGTGGCTCTCCTGAGCTGCTTAGTGAAAAGTTTAGTTTTAGGTTTTTTATTTTCAGTGAGACCTGCTGGCAACAGGCTCACTGCATCGAGGGACTAAGGGGAGAAGAAGCGAACTCACCTGCGTGCAGAGTGGATTGGGCTTCTTAGGCTACTAGACATGAGCTCCAGAGGGACGATCACAGGCCCAGCCATGGATGGGTCCCAGAGCCGCGCCGCCGGCCCCTTACAGAGCCAGAAGACAGAAGAGGTCCGGAAAATCGGCGGCAGAAGACGTCCTGTCTTCAACAAGGTAGCGCACAGCACTGCAGCTGTGCGCCATTGCTCTCAGCACACTTCACACTCCGGTCACTGAGGGTGCAGGGCGCTGGGGGGGGGGGGGCGCCCTGAGACGCAATAAAAACACCTTGGATGGCAAAAAAATGCATCACATATAGCTCCTGGGCTATATGGATGAATTTAACCCCTGCCAGAATACATAGAAAAACGGGAGATAGGCTCCGCCCCCTTATCGGCGGCCTTATCTCCTCAGCACACTGGCGCCATTTTCCCTCACAGCTCCGTTGGAGGGAAGCTCCCTGGCTCTCCCCTGCAGTCAATTACGTAACAGTGTCAGCTCTGTATAAAAGACAGTGGTTGACATGAGACAGCCGGCTACTCAGCTTGTGCCTGTCCAGACGTCTCATAGGCCGTCAGGGGCTCTAAAGCGCCCGTTACCTCAGATGGCAGATATAGACGCCGACACGGATACTGACTCCAGTGTCGACGGTGAAGAGACAAATGTGACTTCCAGTAGGGCCACACGTTACATGATTGAGGCAATGAAAAATGTTTTACACATTTCTGATAATACGAGTACCACCAAAAAGGGGTATTATGTTCGGTGAGGAAAAACTACCTGTAGTTTTCCTGAATCTGAGAAATTAAATGAGGTGTGTGATGATGCGTGGTTTTCCCCCGATAACAACTGATAATTTCAAAAATGTTATTGGCATTATATCCTTTACCGCCAGAGGTTAGGGTGCGTTGGGAAACACCCCCTAGGGTGGATAAAGCGCTCACACGCTTGTAAGAACAAGGGCTCTACCCTCTCCTGAGATGGCCGCCCTTAAGGATCCTGCTGATAGAAAGCAGGAGGGCATCCTAAAAGGTATTTACACACATACTGGTGTTATACTGCGACCAGCAATCGCCTCAGCCTGGATGTGCAGTGCTGGGTTGGCGTGGTCGGATTCCCTGACTGAAAATATTGATACCCTAGATAGGGACAGTATATTATTGCCTATAGAGCATTTAAAAGATGCATTTCTATATATGCCTGATGCACAGCGGAATATTTGCCGACTGGCATCAAGTCTAAGTGCAATGTCCATTTCTACCAGTAGAGGGTTATGGACACGACAGTGGTCAGGTGATGCGGATTCCAAACGGCATTTGGAAGGATTGCCTTATTAAGGGGAGGAGTTATTTGGGGTCGGTCTTTCAGACCTGGTGGCCACGGCAACAGCTGGGAAATCCACGTTTGTACCCCAGGTCGCCTCTCAACATGAGAAGACGCCGTATTATCAGGCGCAGTCTTTTCGTAGGCAAGCGGGCAAAAGGTTCCTCATTTCTGCCCCGTGACAGAGGGAGAGGAAAAAGGCTGCAGAAATCAGCCAGTTCCCAGGAACAGAAACCCTCTCCCGCCTCTGCCAAGCCCTCCGTATGACGCTGGGGCTTTACAAGCAGAATCAGGCACGGTGGGGGCCCGTCTCAATGAATTTCAGTGCGCAGTGGGCTCACTCGCAAGTAGACCCCTGGATCCTTCAGGTGATATCTCAGGGGTACAAATTGGAATTCGAGACGTCTCCCCCTCGCCGTTTCCTAAAGTCGGCTTTACCGATGTCTCCTTCTGACAGGGAGACAGTTTTGGAAGCCATTCACAAGCTGTATTCCCAGCAGGTGATAATCAAGGTACCCCTCCTGCAACAGGGAACGGGGTATTATTCCACACTGTTGTGGTACCGAAGCCGGACGGCTCGGTGAGACCGATTCTAAATCTAAAATCTTTGAACACTTACATACAGAGGTTCAAATTCAAGATTGAGTCACTCAGAGCAGTGATTGCGAACCTGGAAGAAGAGGACTACATGATGTCTCGGGACATCAAGGATGCTTACCTTCATATCCCAATTTACCCTTCTCACCAAGGGTACCTCAGGTTTATGGTACAGAACTGTCACTATCAGTTTCAGACGCTGCCGTATGGATGGTCCACGGCACCCCGGGTCTTTACCAAGGTAATGGCCGAAATGATGATACTCCTTCGAAGGAAGGGAATTTTAGTTATCCCTTACTTGGACGATTCCCTGATAAGGGTAAGATCCAGGGAACAGTTGGAGGTCGGTGTAGCACTATCTCAGGTAGTGTTGCGGCAGCACGATTGGATTCTCAATATTCCAAAATCGCAGCTGATTCCGACGACTCGTCTTCTGTTCTTAGGGATGATCCTGGACACAGTTCAGAAAAAGGTGTTTCTCCCGGAGGAGAAAGTCAGGGAGTTATCCGAGCTAGTCGGGAACCTCCTATAACCGAGCCAAGTCTCAGTACATCAATGAGATGGTTCTGGGAAAAATGGTGGCTTCCTATGAAGCAATCCCATGCGGCAGATTCCTCGCAAGAACTTTCCAGTGGGACCTGCTGGACAAATGGTCTGGGTCGCATCTTCAGATGCATCAGCGGATAACCCTGTCACCAAGCACAAGGGTGTCTCTCCTGTGGTGGTTGCAGAGTGCTCATCTTCTAGAGGGCCGCACATTCAGGACTGGGTCCTGGTGACCACGGATGCCAGCCTGCAAGGCTGGGGAGCAGTCACACAGGGAAGGAATTTCCAGAGCTTATGGTCAAGCCTGGAGACATCACTTCACATAAATATCCTGAAGCTAAGGGCCATTTACAATGCTCTAAGCTCAGCAAGACCTCTGCTTCAAGGTCACCCGGAGTTGATCCATTCGGACAACATCACGGCAGTCACCCACGTAAACAGACAGGGTGACACAAGAAGCAGAAGGGCAATGGCAGAAGCTGCAAGGATTCTTCGCTGGGCGGAAAATCATGTGATAGCACTGTCAGCAGTATTCATTCCGGGAGTGGACAACTGGGAAGCAGACTTCCTCAGCAGACACGACCTCCACCCGGGAGAGTGGGGACTTTACCCAGAAGTCTTCCACATGTTTATAAAACTCTACAAGTATTGCGCCAGGTCAAGGGACCCTCAGGCAATAGCTGTAGACGCTCTGGTAACACAGTGGGTGTACCAGTCAGTGTATGTGTTCCCTCCTCTGCCTCTCATAACCAAGGTACTGAGAATTATAAGATGGAGAGGAGTAAGCACTATATTCGTGGCTCCGGATTGGCCAAGAAGGACTTGGTAACCGGAACTTCAAGAGATGCTCACGGAGGATCCGTGGCCTCTACCTCTAAGAAGGGACCTGCTCCAGCAAGGACCCTGTCTGTTCCAAGACTTACCGCGGCTGCGTTTAACGGCAGGGCGGTTGAACGCCGGATCCTTGACGGCAAGGAAAATAGGCATTCCGGATGAAGTCATCCCTATCCTGATCAAAGCCAGGAAAGATATAACCGCAAAACATTATCACCGCATTTGGCGAAAATATGTTGCGTGGTGTGAGGCCAGTAAGGCCCCGACGGAGGAATTTTCAACTAGGTCGATTCCTACATTTCCTGCAAACAGGAGTGTCTATGGGCCTGAAATGGGGGTCCATTAAGGTTCAAATTTCGGCCCTGTCAATTTTCTTCCAAAAAGAACTAGCTTCAGTCCCTGAAGTTCAGACGTTTGTGAAAGGGGTACTGTATATACAGCCTCCTTTTGTGCCTCCAGTGGCACCTTGGGATCTAAATGTAGTTTCTCGAACGTCCTAAGTGGATGCTGGGGACTCCGTAAGGACCATGGGGAATAGCGGCTCCGCAGGAGACTGGGCACATCTAAAGAAAGCTTTAGGACTAACTGGTGTGCACTGGCTCCTCCCCCTATGACCCTCCTCCAAGCCTCAGTTAGATTTCTGTGCCCGACGAGAAGGGTGCACACTAGGGGCTCTCCTGAGCTTCTTAGTGAAAGTTTTAGTTTAGGTTTGTTATTTTCAGTGAGACCTGCTGGCAACAGGCTCACTGCATCGTGGGACTAAGGGGAGAAGAAGCGAACTCACCTGCGTGCAGAGTGGATTGGGCTTCTTGGCTACTGGACATTAGCTCCAGAGGGACGATCACAGGTCCAGCCTGGATGGGTCCCGGAGCCGCGCCGCCGGCCCCCTTACAGAGCCAGAAGAGCGAAGAGGTCCGGACAAATCGGCGGCAGAAGACGTTCCTGTCTTCAATAAGGTAGCGCACAGCACTGCAGCTGTGCGCCATTGCTCTCAGCACACTTCATACTCCGGTCACTGAGGGTGCAGGGCGCTGGGGGGGGGCGCCCTGAGACGCAATAAAACATGACAGAAATACCTTACATGGCAAAAAATGCATCACATATAGCTCCTGGGCTATATGGATGCATTTAACCCCTGCCAGAATATACAAAAAACCGGGAGATAAGGCCGCCGAAAAGGGGGTGGAGCCTATCTTCTCAGCACACTGGCGCCATTTTCCCTCACAGCTCAGTTGGAGGGAAGCTCCCTGGCTCTTCCCTGCAGACAGAAAGGGTTAAAAAAAGAGAGGGGGGCACTAATTAGGCGCAGTATTAAAACATACAGCAGCTATAAGGGGAAAAACACTTATATAAGGTTATCCCTGTATATATATATATATATAGCGCTCTGGTGTGTGCTGGCATACTCTCCCTCTGTCTCCCCAAAGGGCTAGTGGGGTCCTGTCCTCTTATCAGAGCATTCCCTGTGTGTGTGCTGTGTGTCGGTACGTTTGTGTCGACATGTATGAGGAGAAAAATGATGTGGAGATGGAGCAGAGTGTCTGTAACAGTGATGTCACCCCCTAGGGGGTCGACACCTGAGTGGATGTACTGTTGAAAATTACGTGACAGTGTCAGCTCTATATAAAAAAACAGTGGTTGACATGAGACAGCCGGCTACTCAGCTTGTGCCTGTCCAGACGTCTCATAGGCCGTCAGGGGCTCTAAAGCGGCCGTTACCTCAGATGGCAGATACAGACGCCGACACGGATACTGACTCCTGTGTCGACGGTGAAGAGACAACCGTGATTTCCAGTAGGGCCACACGTTACATGATTGAGACAATGGAAAATGTTTTTATACATTTCTGATAATACGAGTACCACCAAAAAAAAAAAAAAAAAGGGGTATTATGTTCGGTGAGGGAAAAACTACCTGTAGTTTTCCTGAATCTGAGAAATAAAATGAGGTGTGTGATGATGCGTGGGTTTCCCCCCGATAACAATTAATAATTTCTTAAAAAGTATTGGCTGCATACCCTTTCCCGCCAGAGGTTAGGATGCGTTGGGAAACACCCCCTAGGGGGGATAAGGCGCTCACACGCTTGTAAGAACAAGGGCTCTACCCTCTCATGAGATGGCCGCCCTTAAGGATCCTGCTGATAGAAAGCAGGAGGGTATCCAAAAAAGGTATTTACACACATACTGGTGTTATACTGCGACCAGCTATCGCCTCAGCCTGGAGGTGCAGTGCTGGGTTGGCATGGTCGGATTCCCTGACTGGAAATATTGATATCCTAGATAAGGATAGTATATTATTGCCTATAGAGCATTTAAAAGATGCATTTCTATATATGCATGATGCACAGCGGAATAATTGCTGACTGGCATCAAGTATAAGTGCGTTGTCCAATTCTACCAGTAAAATGGTCAGGTGATGCGGATTCCAAACGGCATTTGGAAGTATTGCCTTTGAAAGGGGACATTTGGGGTCGGTCTTTTAGACCTGGTGGCCACGGCAACAGCTGGGAAATCCACGTTTGTACCCCAGGTCGCCTCTCAAAATAAGACGCCGTATTATCAGGCGCAGTCCTTTGTTGGCAAGCGGACAAAAGGTTCCTCTTTTCTGCTCGTGACAGAGGGAGAGGAAAAAGGCTGCAGAGATCAGCCAGTTCCCAGGAACAGAAACCCTTTCCCGCCTCTGCCAAGCCCTCAGTATGACGCTAGGGCTTTACAAGCTCAGGCACGGTGGGGGCCCGTTCTCAATGAATTTCAGTGCGCAGTGGGCTCACTCGCAAGTAGACCCCTGGATCCTTCAGGTAATATCTCAGGGGTACATATTGGAATTCGAGACGTCTCCCCCTCGCCGTTTCCAAAAGTCGGCTTTACCGACGTCTCCCTCTGACAGGGAGGCAGTTTTGGAAGCCATTCACAAGCTGTATTCCCAGCAGGTGATAATCAAGGTACCCCTCCTGCAACAGGGAACGGGGTATTATTCCACACTATTGTGGTACCGAAGCCAGACGGCTCGGTGAGACCGATTCTAAAATCTTTGAACACTTACATACAGAGGTTCAAATTCAAGATTGAGTCACTCAGAGTAGTGATTGCGAACCTGGAAGAAGGGGACTACATGATGTCTCGGGACATCAAGGATGCTTACCTTCATGTCAAAATTTACCCTTCTCACCAAGGGTACCTCAGGTTTATGGTACAGAACGCTGCCGTAGGGATGGTCCACGGCACCCCGGGTCTTTACCAAGGTAATGGACGAAATGATATCCCTTCGAAGGAAGGAAATTTTAGTTATCCCTTACTTGGACGATTCCCTGATAAGGGTAAGATCCAGGGAACAGTTGGAGGTCGGTGTAGCACTATCTCAGGTAGTGTTGCGGCAGCACGATTGGGTTCTCAATATTCCAAAATCGCAGCTGGTTCCGACGACTTGTCTTCTGTTCCTAGGGATGATCCTGGACACAGTCCAGAAAAAAGGTGTTTCTCCCGGAAGAGAAAGCCAGGGAGTTATCCGAGCTAATCAGGAACCTCCTAAAACCGAACCAAGTCTCAGTGCATCAATGCACAAGGTTTCTGGGAAAAAATGGTGGCTTCCTACGAAGCAATCCCATTCGTTAGATTCCACGCAAGAACTTTCCAGTGGAACCTACTGGACAAATGGTCCGGGTCGCATTTTCAGATGCATCAGCGGATAACCCTGTCACCAAGGACAAGGGTATCCATCCTGTGGTGGTTGCAGAGTGCTCATCTTCTAGAGGGCCGCAGATTCGGCATTCAGGACTGGGTCCTGGTGACCACGGATGCCAGCCTGCGAGGCTGGGGAGCAGTCACACAGGGAAGGAATATCCAGGGCTTAGGGTCAAGCCTGGATACATCACTTCACATAAATATCCTGAAGCTAAGGGCCATTTACAATGCTCTAAGCTTAGCGAGACCTCTGCTTCAAGGTCAGCCGGTGTTGATCCAGTCGGACAACATCATGGCAGTCACCCACGTAAACAGACAGGGTGGCACAAGAAGCAGGAGGGCAATGGCAGAAGCTGCAAGGATTCTCCGCTGGGCGGAAAATCATGTAATAGCACTGTCAACAGTATTCATTCCGGGAGTGGACAACTGGGAAGCAGACTTCCTCAGCACGACCTCCACCCGGGAGAGTGGGGACTTCACCCAGAAGTCGTCCACATGATTAAAAAACTCGACAGGTATTGCGCCAGGTCAAGTGACCCTCAGGCAATAGTTGTAGACGCTCTGGTAACACCGTGGGTGTACCAGTCAGTGTATGTGTTCCCTCCTCTGTCTCTCATACCCAAGGTACTGAGATTGATAAGATGGAGAGGAGTAAGCATTATATTCGTGGCTCCGGATGGGCCAAAAAGGACTTGGTAACCGGAGCTTCAAGAGAGGCTCACGGAGGATCCGTGGCCTCTACCTCTAAGAAGGGACCTGCTCCAGCAAGGACCCTGTCTGTTCCAAGACTTACCGCGGCTGCGTTTGACGGCAAGGAAAATAGGCATTCCGGATGAAGTCATCCCTATCCTGATCAAAAGCCAGGAAGGATGTAACCGCAAAAACATTATCACCGCAATTGGCGAAAATATGTTGCGTAGTGCGAGGCCAGTAAGGCCCGACGGAGGAAATTCAACTGGGTCGATTCCTACATTTCCTGCAAACAGGAGTGTCTATGGGCCTGAAATTGGGGTCCATTAAGGTTCAGATTTCGGCCCTGTCAATTTTCTTCCAAAAAAGAACTAGCTTCAGTCCCTGAAGTTTAGACGTTTGTGGCAATTTGGGATCTCAATGTAGTTTGGGTTCCAAAAGTCACATTGGTTTGAACCACTTAAATCTGTGGAGTTAAAATATCTCACATGGAAAGTGGTCATGCTGTTGGCCCTGGCCTGGGTCAGGCGCGTGTCAGGATTGGCGGCTTTATCCTGTAAAAGCCCTTATCTGATTTTCCATTCGGACAGGGCGGAATTGAGGACTCGTCCTCAGTTTCTCCCTAAGGTGGTTCCAGCGTTTTCACCTGAACCAACCTAGTGTGGTGCCTGCGGCTACTAGGGACTTGGAGGAATCCAAGTTGCTGGATGTTGTCAGGGCCCTGAAAATATGTTCCATGACGGCTGGAGTCAGGAAATCTGACTCGCTGTTTATCCTGTATGCACCCAACATGCTGGGTGCTCCTGCTTCTAAGCAGACTATTGCTCGTTGGATTTGTAGTACAATTCAGCTTGCACATTCTGTGGCAGGCCTGCCACAGCTAAAATCTGTAAAAGCCCGTTCCACAAGGAAAGTGGGCTCATCTTGGGCGGCTGCCCGAGGGGTCTCGGCTTTACAACTTTGCCGAGCAGCTACTTGGTCAGGGGCAAACACGTTTGCTAAATTCTACAAATTTGATACCCTGGCTGAGGAGGACCTGGAGTTCTCTCATTCGGTGCTGCAGAGTCATCCGCACTCTCCCGCCCGTTTGGGAGCTTTGGTATAATCCCCATGGTCCTTACGGAGTCCCCAGCATCCACTTAGGACGTTAGAGAAAATAAGAATTTACTTACCGATAATTCTATTTCTCGTAGTCCGTAGTGGATGCTGGGCGCCCATCCCAAGTGCGGATTGTCTGCAATACTTGTACATAGTTATTGTTACAAAAATCGGGTTATTATTGTTGGGAGCCATCTTTTCAGAGGCTCCTCTGTTATCATACTGTTAACTGGGTTCAGATCACAAGTTATACGGTGTGATTGGTGTGGCTGGTATGAGTCTTACCCGGGATTCAAAATCCTTCCTTATTGTGTACGCTCGTCCGGGCACAGTTTCCTAACTGAGGCTTGGAGGAGGGTCATAGGGGGAGGAGCCAGTGCACACCAGTTAGTCCTAAAGCTTTCTTTAGATGTGCCCAGTCTCCTGCGGAGCCGCTATTCCCCATGGTCCTTACGGAGTCCCCAGCATCCACTACGGACTACGAGAAATAGAATTATCGGTAAGTAAATTCTTATTTTTTGGGTTCCAAAAGTCACATTGGTTTGAACCACTTAAATATGTGGAGTTAAAATATCTCACATGGAAAGTGGTCATGCTGTTGGCCCTGGCCTGGGCCAGGTGCGTGTCAGAATTGGCGGCTTTATCCTGTAAAAGCCCACATCTGATTTTCCATTCGGACAGGGCGGAATTGAGGACTTGTCCTCAGTTTCTCCCTAAGGTGGTTTTCAGCGTTTCACCTGAATCAACCTATTGTGGTGCCTGCGGCTACTAGGGACTTGGAGGACTCCAAGTTGCTAGACGTTGTCAGAGCCCTGGAAATATAGGTTTCCAGGACGGCTGGAGTCAGAAAATCTGACTCGTTGTTTATTCTGTATGCACCCAACAAGCTGGGTGCTCCTGCTTCTAAGCAGACTATTGCTCGTTGGATTTGTAGTACAATTCAGCTTGCACATTCTGTGACAGGCCTGCCACAGCCAAAATCTGTAAAAGCCCATTCCACAAGGAAGGTGGGCTCATCTTGGGCGGCTGCCCGAGGGGTCTCGGCTTTACAACTTTGCCGAGCAGCTACTTGGTCAGGAGCAAATACGTTTGTAAAATTCTACAAATTTGATACCCTGGCTGAGGAGGACCTGGAGTTCTCTCATTTGGTGCTGCAGAGTCATCCGCACTCTCCCGCCCGTTTGGGAGCTTTGGTATAATCCCCATGGTCCTTACGGAGTCCCCAGCATCCACTTAGGACGTTAGAGAAAATAAGAATTTACTTACCGATAATTCTATTTCTCGTAGTCCGTAGTGGATGCTGGGCGCCCATCCCAAGTGCGGATTGTCTGCAATACTGGTACATAGTTATTGTTACCAAAAAATCGGGTTATTGTTGTAGTGAGCCATCTTTTCTAGAGGCTCCTCTGTTATCATGCTGTTAACTGGGTTTAGATCACAAGTTATATGGTGTGATTGGTGTGGCTGGTATGAGTCTTACCCGGGATTCAAAATCCTTCCTTATTGTGTACGCTCGTCCGGGCACAGTATCCTAACTGAGGCTTGGAGGAGGGTCATAGGGGGAGGAGCCAGTGCACACCAGGTAGTTCTAAAGCTTTACTTTTGTGCCCAGTCTCCTGCGGAGCCGCTATTCCCCATGGTCCTTACGGAGTCCCCAGCATCCACTACGGACTACGAGAAATAGAATTATCGGTAAGTAAATTCTTATTTTCTCCATCAGTAGTCCGTTCTATGCTCCGTGACTGGAAACTGGTTTAGTTACACAATTACCAAAGAGTAAGAGAACTCAACACCTTGTGTTCAGTTCATACCTCCAAGTTTCCCCTCTCTCATTTCTCGGCCTTCCTTCAGGAGGGGGGGGGGGGGGGGGGGAGTTTGGTTGTCATTTTAAAGCTTTGTTCTTTGAAAGTACAGATTTTGGCCGTGTCAATGTATTTCCAAAGGTGTTTGGCCCATCCGGAGGTTCAAACCTTTTTATAGGGCACAGGTAGTACGGATGGTGTAATTGTTACCATCATTGCCTCATAGCACTGAGGTCATGTGTTTGATTCCCACCATGGCCCTAACTCTGTGGAGTTTGTATATTCTCCCCGTTCTTGCGTGGGTTTGCTTTGGGGACTCCGGTTTCCTCCCACAATCCAAAAATATCTTTGTAGGTTAATTGGCTCCCAACAAAATTAACACTAGCTTGTACATATGGTAGGGAATATAGATTGTAAACTCACTTGGGGCAGGGACTGATATGAATGGGCAATTCTCTGTAAAAGTGCTGTGGAATGTGTGTGTTCTGGTAATAGGTATTGGTGTATATTCAGCCACTGTTTGGATCAGTGGTAGCACAGTGAGCTCTTTAATCTGGTCATATTAGTTCTCAAATAGCCTCTATTTCAGCATTTAAATTCGGCGGATCTTCAGTTTACTTGGAAGCTGGTCTTCCTTTATGGCTATTGCCTCAACTCTACGTTTTTTCCGAGTTGGGTCTTTATCTTGCAATTCGCCTGTAATCATATTCCATGACAATAGAGCGGTTATTCATACAGTTCCTACTTTCCAGACAAAAGTTATTTAGACTTTTCACTTAAACCAGGAAATTGTCGTTCTGGCTTTCCTCCACCTACGCTTTCCCGAGACCAGGGTGATCTGGCTTTGCTAAACGTAGTCCGAGCTGTGCAAATGTATTTGGACAAGACTGCTTCTGTCCACTACACACAGATTCTCAGCTTTTTCGTTACGATGCACATAAATATGGTTCGTAGGCTAGAAAGCATACCATTGCGCATTGTATTCTCTCGGTCATCACTTGAGCTTATTCTAGTGTAGGGCTGCCGACACCGGACCGGGTGCATCACCTTCCACTAGGGCGTTGGCAACCTCCTGAGCAGCATGACATGAGGCTTTGACGGAATAAATCTGTTGTGCAGCTACCTGGTTCTCTGTGTACACAAATTTGTTTGTTTTTTAATCATTTTCTTGTTTTTGCCTCCGTCAGTATGCACTTTGGGCATACAGTTCTCCGGTTAGGCAGCCTTGAGCGTTCTTTCCCCTGGTGGCGACTGTTGAACGTCCCATGGTCCAGTGTCCCCAGAGAAAAGAGGATTTTTGATCACTTACCGTTGAATCCTTTTTCTCTTAACCAGACTGTGGGACACTGCGTTCCCTCTCTAACGCTTAGTTGTGTGGGGTTTTGGTTCTTGACCGTCCTTTCACTGCAGGTTTGTTTTATTATTCTAACAGTTTTGCTTGGTTAGTGTTACTCCTTGCCAGGACTGGGCTCCCTGAAAAAAGCTCTGGCATAATGGGGTTGCAAGGAGGAGGAGGAGCTTCGTTTTAAAGCTACAGTTTAGTAAGTGCGATCTCCAGCCCCAACCAGCAACCACTTGGTCCAGTGTCCCTCAGCCTGCTTAAGAGAAAAGGATTCAACGGTAAGTGACCAAAAATGCTGCTTCTTTTTTTTTTTTGTAATATGTCATTGAGTGTTTAGTTATTGTTTACATAAAGTAGCTTCTGATATTTACAAATGTAATGGTCTCAGGAGATTTGAGAAATGAGTATTTCAGATACAGCTGTGCTTCATGTGGAATATTTCATTTTGAGTGATGGGATTACTGTCCCTTAGAGAAAATCTTTACCAGTCCTAAATTTTCGAGCCACACACAGTTATTTGCTAGTGGGGAAGAAGCATTTCTTTTACATGACGACTCTTGTTCTGTCAACATACATTTGTCACTGGCAAAAAAAATTGTGGGAGACTCCAGCGAACGCCAGACTAAAGTGAAAATACTAAGAATGAGTGCCTGGACTTAGCCTTTACATGGCAGAAACCAAGATTAATAGCTTGCTGTCAGTTGTGTTGCAATTGTAAATACTATGTCGAAATGTGTCAAGTATAAAGATGTTTTATATGCAAAGTAAACTTGAAACTCCCCCAAAAAAATTCTGCTTTTTTTTTTGGGTGGGGGTATCCTCTTAGCCTCAATCTGTGATCCTGTTTGTTATCGTACCTTTTGCACGAAAAATTGGGTTTTTGAAGCTTGTATGCTTCCGTTTATTGCACCTATCCTATTACAAATTACCAATAACGACAGTTGCGCCATAATTCTAGCCAACAAAGCATAGGAAAAAGTGGGGAAATGTACCTGTACCCCCAATAATGCCAAACAAATATTGGAAAACATTTTAGAAGTTTACTAGTGTCCATAATATTACTAAATGGTGTCATTAAATCGGGTTATATGCTTTTTTTTTTTTTTTTTTTTTTTAAATGCTGAAAAATGATTGAAACTTTTTTTCCCCCCAGCATTAAATTGAGGGTACATAAAAATGGGTATAGGTGTATATATGTGTGTGTGTGTGTGTGTGTGTGTGTGTGTATATATATATATATATATATATATATATATATATATATATATATATATATATATGTGTGTGTGTGTGTATATATATATATATATATATATATACATACACACACACACATACACTGTGTGTGTGTGTGTATGTACATATGTATATATATATAGAGAGAGAGAGAGAGACACAGCATAAAGGTGCACTCACCAGAGTTTTGCACGTAAAAAGCATTGATTCAATGCTTTTTACGTGCAAAACTCTGGTAGTGCCCCTTTATGCTGTCTCTCTATACGTTGATGTCTGGACTCGTACTCTGGACCTCTTGGGAATCACCCCAGTCGATGTTATATTTTCCCTGTGCGAGTGCGACCGCATCTGGAACTATATATATATATATATATATATATATATATATATATATATATATATATATATACACACACACACATACACTGTGTGTGTGTGTGTGTGTATATGTATATATATACATATATTTCTCTAACGTCCTAGTGGATGCTGGGACTCCGTCAGGACCATGGGGAATAGCGGGCTCCGCAGGAGACAGGGCACATCTAAAAAAGCTTTTAGGTCACATGGTGCGTACTGGCTCCTCCCCCTATGACCCCCCTCCAAGCCTCAGTTAGGTTTTTGTGCCCGTCCGAGAGGGTGCAATCTAGGTGGCTCTCTTAAAGAGCTGTTTAGAAAAGTTTTTTTTTAGGTTTCATCTCAGTGATTCCTGCTGGCAACAGGATCACTGCATCGAGGGACTTAGGGGAGAGATTTCCAACTCACCTGCGTGCAGGATGGATTGGAGTCTTAGGCTACTGGACACTTAGCTCCAGAGGGAGTCGGAACACAGGTCAGCCTGGGGTTCGTCCCGGAGCCGCGCCGCCGATCCCCCTTACAGACGCTGAAGAGACGGCAGAACGGAGGTCCGGAAAACAGGCGGCAGAAGACTCCACAGTCTTCATAAAGGTAGCGCACAGCACTGCAGCTGTGCGCCATTGTTGTCACACGGCTCACTGACTCAGTCACGGAGGGTGCAGGGCGCTGCTGGGGGCGCCCTGGGCAGCAATATAATTACCTTTAGTGGCAAAAGGAATACATCACATATACCCATTAAGGCTATATGTATGTATTTTGACCCAGGCCAGTTTCTTAAAAACCGGGAGAAAAATCCCGCCGAAAAAGGGGCGGAGCTTATTCTCCTCAGCACTCAGCGCCATTTTCCTGCTCAGCTCCGCTGGTGAGGAAGGCTCCCAGGACTCTCCCCTGCACTGCACTACAGAAACAGGGTAACAAAGAGAAGGGGGGCATAAATTGGCGATATTTATATATTAAGAGCGCATATATAGTAAACAACACCTTCTAGGGTTGTTTTTATACATTTATAGCGCTTTTGGTGTGTGCTGGCAAACTCTCCCTCTGTCTCCCCAAAGGGCTAAGGGGTCCTGTCTTCGATTAGAGCATTCCCTGTGTGGCTGCTGTGTGTCGGTACGTGTGTGTCGACATGTATGAGGACGATGTTGGTGTGGAGGCAGAGCAATTGCCGATGATGGTAATGTCACCCCCTAGGGAGTCGACACCGGAATGGATGGCTTTAGTTATGGAATTACGTGATAATGTCAGCACACTGCAAAAGTCAGTTGACGAAATAAGACGCCCGGCAAACCAGTTAGTACCGGTTCAGGCGTCTCAGACACCGTCAGGGGCTGTAAAACGTCCTTTACCTCAGTCAGTCGACACGGGTACCGACACAGATGAATCTAGTGTCGACGGTGAAGAAACAAACGTATTTTCCAATAGGGCCACACGTTATATGATCACGGCAATGAAGGAGACGTTACAGATCTCTGATACTGCTGGTACCTCAAAAAGGGGTATTATGTGGGGGGTGAAAAAACTACCTGTATTTTTCCCAGAATCAGAGGAATTGAATGATGTGTGTGATGAAGCGTGGGTTACCCCCGATAGAAAATTGCTAATTTCAAAGAAGTTGTTGGCATTATACCCTTTCCCACCAGAGGTTAGGGCGCGCTGGGAAACACCCCCTAAGGTGGATAAGGCGCTCACACGTTTATCAAAGCAAGTGGCGTTGCCGTCTCCGGATACGGCCGCCCTCAAGGATCCAGCAGATAGGAGGCTGGAAACTACACTGAAGAGTATATACACACATACGGGTGTTATACTGCGACCGGCAATAGCCTCAGCCTGGATGTGCAGTGCTGGGGTAGTGTGGTTGGATTCTCTGACTGAAAATATTGAGACCCTGGATAGGGACAGTATTTTATTGACTCTAGAGCAATTAAAGGATGCTTTTCTTTATATGCGAGATGCTCAGAGGGATGTTTGTACTCTAGCATCAAGAGTAAACGCGATGTCCATATCTGCTAGAAGAAGTTTATGGACGCGACAGTGGTCAGGTGATGCGGATTCCAAGAGGCATATGGAAGTATTGCCATATAAAGGAGAGGAATTGTTTGGGGTCGGTCTTTCGGACCTGGTGACCACGGCAACTGCCGGCAAATCCACCTTTTTACCTCAGACCCCTTCACAACAGAAAAAGACACCGTCTTTTCAGCCGCAGTCCTTTCGCTCCTATAAAAAGCGACCAAAAGGACAGTCTTATCTGCCGAGAGGCAGAGGAAAGGGTAAGAAAGGGCAGCACGCAGCCCCTGCCCAGGAACAGAAGCCCGCCCCGGCTTCTACAAAGCCATCAGCATGACGCTGGGGCTTTACAAGCGGACCCAGGAACGGTGGGGGGTCGACTCAAGATTTTCAGCAATCAATGGGCTCACTCACAAGTGGACCCGTGGGTCCTGCAGATAATATCTCAGGGTTACATGCTGGAGTTCGAAAGGTTTCCCCCTCGCCGGTTCCTAAAGTCTGCTTTACCAACGTCTCCCTCAGAAAGGACGTCGGTTTTGGAAGCCATTCACAAGCTGTATTCTCAGCAGGTGATAGTCAAGGTACCCCTCCTACAACAGGGAAAGGGGTATTATTCCACACTATTTGTGGTACCGAAGCCGGACGGTTCGGTAAGACCTATTCTAAATCTGAAATCCTTGAACCTGTACATACAGAAATTCAAGTTCAAGATGGAGTCACTCAGAGCAGTGATAGCGAATCTGGAAGAAGGGGACTTCATGGTGTCCCTGGACATAAAGGATGCTTATCTGCATGTCCCAATTTACCCCTCACACCAAGGGTATCTCAGGTTCGTGATACAAGACTGTCATTATCAGTTTCAAACGCTGCCGTTTGGTTTGTCCACGGCCCCTCGGGTCTTTACCAAGGTAATGACCGAAATGATGGTTCTTCTACGAAGAAAAGGCGTATTAATTATCCCTTACTTGGACGATCTCCTAATAAGGGCAAAGTCCAGAGAACAGCTGGAAGTCGGTGTAGCACTAACCCAGGTAGTGCTTCAGCAACACGGGTGGATTCTGAATCTTCCAAAATCTCAATTGACCCCGACAACTCGTCTGCTGTTCCTGGGAATGATTCTGGACACGGTTCAGAAAAAGGTGTTTCTCCCGGAGGAGAAAGCAAGGGAGTTATCCGAACTTGTCAGGAACCTCCTAAAACCAGGAACGGTGTCAGTACATCAATGCACAAGAGTCCTGGGAAAGATGGTGGCTTCGTACGAAGCGATTCCATTCGGCAGATTCCATGCACGGACATTTCAGTGGGATCTGCTGGACAAATGGTCCGGATCGCATCTGCACATGCATCAGCGGATAGCACTGTCACCGAGAACAAGGTTGTCTCTCCTGTGGTGGCTGCAGACTGCCCATCTGTTAGTGGGCCGCAGATTCGGCATACAGGACTGGGTCCTGGTGACTACGGATGCCAGCCTACGAGGTTGGGGAGCAGTCACAAAGGGAAGAAACTTCCAGGGCGTGTGGTCAAACCTGGAGACGTCTCTTCACATAAATATACTGGAGCTAAGAGCGATCTACAATGCTCTAAGTCTGGCAAAACCGCTGCTTCAGGGTCAGCCGGTGTTGATCCAGTCCGACAACATCACGGCAGTCGCCCACGTAAACCGACAAGGCGGCACGAGAAGCAGGAGTGCAATGGCAGAAGCTGCAAGGATTCTGCGCTGGGCGGAGAATCATGTCATAGCACTGTCAGCAGTGTTCATCCCGGGAGTGGACAACTGGGAAGCAGATTTCCTCAGCAGACACGACCTTCACCCGGGAGAGTGGGGACTTCATCCGGAAGTTTTCCACATGATTGTGAACCGTTGGGAAAAACCAAAGGTAGACATGATGGCGTCTCGCCTCAACAAAAAATTGGACAGGTATTGCGCCAGGTCAAGAGACCCTCAGGCAATAGCTGTGGACGCTCTGGTAACACCGTGGGTGTACCAGTCAGTGTATGTGTTCCCTCCTCTGCCTCTCATACCAAAGGTACTGAGAATTATACGGAAAAGATGAGTAAGAACGATACTGGTGGCTCCGGACTGGCCAAGGAGAACTTGGTATCCGGAACTTCAAGAGATGCTCACGGAGGATCCGTGGCCTCTACCTCTAAGAAGGGATCTGCTTCAGCAGGGACCTTGTATGTTCCAAGACTTACCGCGTCTGCGTTTGACGGCATGGCGGTTGAACGCCGGATTCTAAAAGAAAAGGGCATTCCAGAGGAAGTTATTCCTACCTTGATTAAGGCTAGAAAGGAAGTGACTGTACAACATTATCACCGCATTTGGCGAAAATATGTTGCGTGGTGTGAGGCCAAGAAGGCTCCAACGGAAGAATTTCAATTGGGTCGATTCTTACATTTCCTGCAAGCAGGATTGTCTATGGGCCTAAAATTGGGGTCCATTAAAGTTCAAATTTCGGCCTTATCAATTTTCTTCCAGAAGGAATTGGCGTCAGTGCCTGAAGTACAAACTTTTGTCAAAGGTGTACTACATATACAACCCCCAATAGTGCCTCCAGTGGCACCGTGGGATTTGAACGTGGTTCTAAATTTTCTCAAATCTCATTGGTTTGAGCCGTTAAAATCGGTAGAATTAAAATACCTTACATGGAAGGTAACCATGCTGTTGGCCCTGGCTTCTGCCAGGAGAGTTTCAGAGTTGGCAGCTTTGTCATACAAGAGCCCATATCTGATATTCCATTCGGACAGGGCAGAATTGAGGACACGTCCTCAATTTCTCCCTAAGGTGGTTTCGGCATTTCACTTAAACCAGCCTATTGTGGTGCCTGCGGCTACTAGCGACTTGGAGGACTCCAAGTTACTGGACGTTGTCAGAGCATTAAAAATATATATTTCAAGGACAGCTGGAGTCAGAAAAACTGACTCGTTGTTTACATTGTATGCACCCAACAAGATGGGTGCTCCTGCGTCTAAACAGACGATTGCACGTTGGATCTGTAGCACAATCCAACTTGCACATTCTGTGGCAGGCGTGCCACAGCCTAAATCTGTAAAGGCCCACTCCACAAGGAAGGTGGGCTCATCTTGGGCGGCTGCCCGAGGGGTCTCGGCATTACAACTTTGCCGAGCAGCTACGTGGTCAGGGGAGAACACGTTTGTAAAATTTTACAAATTTGATACTCTGGCTACAGAGGACCTGGAGTTTTCTCATTCGGTGCTGCAGAGTCATCCGCACTCTCCCGCCCGTTTGGGAGCTTTGGTATAATCCCCATGGTCCTGACGGAGTCCCCAGCATCCACTAGGACGTTAGAGAAAATAAGAATTTACTTACCGATAATTCTATTTCTCATAGTCCGTAGTGGATGCTGGGCGCCCATCCCAAGTGCGGATTGTCTGCAATGCTTGTACATAGTTATTGTTACAAAATCGGGTTATTACTGTTGTTGTGAGCCATCTTTTCAGAGGCTACTTCGTTTTGTTATCATACTGTTAACTGGGTTCAGATCACAAGTTGTACGGTGTGATTGGTGTGGCTGGTATGAGTCTTACCCGGGATTCAAGATCCTTCCTTATTGTGTACGCTCGTCCGGGCACAGTACCTAACTGAGGCTTGGAGGGGGGTCATAGGGGGAGGAGCCAGTACGCACCATGTGACCTAAAAGCTTTTTTAGATGTGCCCTGTCTCCTGCGGAGCCCGCTATTCCCCATGGTCCTGACGGAGTCCCCAGCATCCACTACGGACTATGAGAAATAGAATTATCGGTAAGTAAATTCTTATTATATATATATATATATATATATGTGTGTGTGTATTTTTTTTAAGTGGAAATGTACCAATTACTCCCACTGGCAAGTCTCAAGACACTTGTCCCACTCATAAAGCACCCCAATATACCTGTCCCATACCTTGTACCCCAATTTCCATCACATTGCATTTTTTACCCCAAAAATGCCATGTCATTATTGACTAATTAAAAATACTTAAAAACTTTTAAGTGCCTTATTAGTCATTAGGGGTGGTGTCCCAGGGATTCTGAACAAAATCCCGACATTTTTAGCTTAAAATAGGGATTTTGCACTACTTGTCATGAGTTTTAAGATGGTGAAGAGAAAACCGCTATAAACCCTATGGAGACTTATTGGCGATAACTTATCGCCGCTAATAGGATACCGATTTATCGCATTTGTGATAATTTATCCCAAATCCGTGATATCACAGCTAATGGGATATCCCTTTTGTCTTGTTTATCTTTGTTTGTTTTTTTTTTTTTGTTATTTAAAAGTAATCAAATGTTACGGACCTTTACTAGTTTTTAACATTTCTACAGTGACATACCTTCATTGTAATTCCTGCCAGTACAAGTTGAGTCTCCCATATCCAGAATTCCAAAATACAGATTATTTTTTTTTGAGTGCAACTGAGATAGTGACATCTTTGCTTTCTGATGTTGCAGTTTACACAAACTTTGTTTAATGTGCAAAATTATTAAATATATTGCATAAAATGAACTTCAGGCTATGTGTATACGAAATATAATGCATTATGTGTTTAGACCTGGGTTCCATTCCCAAAATATCTCATTATGGTATGCAAATAATCCAAAATACAGAAAAATCTGATATCGAAAATACTTCTTGTCCCAAGCCTTTTGGATATGGGAGACTCAGCCTGTAGTAGATTGAATCCTATTATATAATACAACTGGGGATGGTTGAAAAGAATACAACTTTTGGCTGATCTGTATACATATGGACAATTTACTGTACATGGTGCTCTTTGTCAGTGCTATGTGCTTTTATGCTTAATAAGGCCATGTCAAGTTTAAGTCTTATACAGAGGTTGCTGGTGCAGTCATTAAGTTAGTTGTATACATTATTATATGGTTCTAAAAAGTTTTGACTATTGTGTGCTTTGTTCCTACCAATGATGGACTTCAGCTTTGACAAATGAAGGATAACTAGCACTTTGACTTGGTCAGGTTCAGCATTAGTGATTTCAGACACTTGGATATGTTTCTGTCACATTTGCAGTCAGTTTATCGGTTGCAATTCTTTATTTCCAGGGCACTTAAACAAGAATTGGAAGACAACAATATGCAAATTGTGAAAATGCAATCCAAGATGTTTACTTATAACTTCCCAATGTGCCTGTCCATCTGGAAAATGTAATGTACAAAATGTTGTTTTTGTATTTCTTTATAATGTAGTATGCAGGTAACGTTAATCTTACTGTGTCATGGGGGTTGGGGTACTAGTGCCATTTTTAAATATTCCTGCATCTAATATCTTCTATGGAAATGAATTTTAATGTATGAAACCCTCATATGTTAATTTGATATGGATTTGGTTTTCCACGCTGTTTGGTATGGAGAACCTTTTATACAATTAGCTGTTAAATATGCCAGCATCAAAATTCAGAAAGCGCCTCCTCCATGTGGAACTTCAGCTACTAATTACATTAAGAATGCTACTTCGTGTTTTTAACAGTACACTTTCTTACCATGCTACTGTACAACCCATTTCATTTAAGCAGTGCAAGTATAACAGGTCTCTTGTTTTTACACCCTTAGAGCCATTGCAGTAGAAACTTTCCTAAAGGGACAGAAGGAGGTAAGCTTTGTAATGCCATAGAGAGCTGTACCGGTAACATTGCAAGTATTTAAGGTTGTTCTTTACATTGTGCTGACTTGCTGTGATAGAGTAGCGACACATTAACTCAAGGCTATAGTAATGTGCACCTTCTGGACATAGCACTGGATCACCATTAGCCCTGATATACTAGATGGAGATTATAGTCTGATATAAACTGTACAGAAGCAGGAAGAGTAGATATTTCTACTAAAATCAATCTAAGCTATTTGCTTGCAGAGCCGGATCACATTCCATTACATCATGCAGATAATTTATTTACATTTTTGCTCAGTTTAATGAATTTTAAAAAAAAAATGGTTTCTGTTACTAAAACATCAAGCTAAAATGGAATACATTTTGGTCATCCACATACAAAATTGTTGCTGATCATTGTGGGTTACTTTACATAGTAGAACAAGTTCCATAAATTCATATTACAATTTCTGAAATAATTTTAAAAAGAAAATGCGATTCTGCTTGAATATAGGCATGCTTTGAGAGAGTCAAATAGACACTGTTTTATAGATCACTGTATATTTTTCAGCTATTAATGTTTTTTAAAGTGCTTATATTCAGAGAAAAATGATACCACATTTATTAATCGATTCAACGTCTATGTTGCCAGACTGATTAATTTAATGAGAAAAGTAACAAGTTATCTTTCTGTCCTTTTCCTGAAATTGCACCTTGTGTTTCAGGTCCAGCGTCTGTACCAAAGAGCCCTACAGAAGTTGCCTCTGTGTGCTGAACTTTGGAAAGATGTAATGTTTTCTCCTCCTCTTTTTTTCTTTTGGGGTTTTTGAAGCTTTATTTCTTTATGCCTGTAGATGTGTGCAAGACTGTGTCCTTACCACATGTGCTTCCCCATCTTTTGCAGCAACTCTTGTTTGAAGCATCAGGAGGAGGTAAAACTGATAACCTGAGAAAACTAGTTTCCAAGTTTCAAGAGATTGGAGTCAGCCTAGATGAGCTCTTAAATTTAAACACAGAAAGCAAGAATCGCTGAACACTCGTTGCAGTCAGCCAAAATCCTACTCTAAATTGCCAAAATCGTCAAGAATAGTCTGATTCAGATTAGCCTGTGAAAGTCACACCTACTCTGAGTCATTGCTTTCTGTAACTGGGAAATCAAATTATACTGCCCAACCTAAACTGGAGAATTGAATTCCAAACTCTGGCCTGCTACTGGGCCCAACAAGGTTCTCTTTACATCATGTACGTAAGTATAGTTAATTATAGTGATTTGCCGTTTTATTGTTTGTCTATTTATTTATTTTTTACTTTTTTTTTTTTGTGTTCCTTCTCTTTTCCCTTACCCTCTTCATTTATGTTTGCAATCCCCGTTTGTTGTGTTTCTAACTTGTTTGACTCTCTCACTGATGCCTGTGAGACCCTATGTCTTTATATTAACTTTGGGGGCTGCTGTTTACAATCCAAAAGCAATCAGTCTCTCATTCTAAGTCCTTTCCAATTTGGTCATTTTTCATTTTGAAAACAGTGGGAGGTTTTGGGGAATTATAGCAGTTAAAGCAAAGAGCAGCAGGTCCTCGGCCAAACCAAGGCTGTCAGTCTGCTAAGTGCACTTGAGGGATTTTTTTTTCTTTCTTTTACATTTCTGCATTTTGGACTCTTAAGTTGAGACTGCTAAACTTGAAGACAAAAGATACTATTGCAAAATGCCAGTGCATCAGAGCCGAAGAGTGGTCAATTAATACGTGCAATTTTTCTTTGTAAAGAAGTTTAATTTATAATAAAGTTTAACAGTTTAAAGTACAATATATAATGGAAATATTGTTTTGTATTATGGTACTACCTTGTGTAGTACTAGAACTGTTTATACAAATCTATTTTAAATATAATTAAACTTTTTTAATAAAACATTTACTGTCTGGTTTTTTTTCTTTCCACTCTAGCCATATTATTTAAAGTTTCTGAACAACATTACTATAGTGCAACCAAGTGTCTGTAGAGCAGTACAGGGAGAATTACAATGGTTTAAATAAACAAACGGTGCCATATAAAAAGGTTTAAGCAGGATTGTACAGAGCAGTACGGATGGCGTAATGCAGAGGTTCCCAAATGCGGTCCTCAAGGCACCCTAGCGGCCCATGTTTTAAGTATAAAAGCCATGCTTGGCCACAGATAATTAAATTAGTACCTCAGTCAAATTGATTTAGCCATCCGTGCTGAGCCATGAATGTCTTTACAACCTGGAACCTCTTGGGTAATGGTTAACATTACTGCATCACAGCACTAAGGTCATGGGTTCGATTCCCACCATTGCCCTGTGTGGAGTTTGTATATTCTCCCCGTGCTTGCGTGGGTTTCCTCCCACAATCCAAAAATATACTGGTAAGTTCATTGGCTCCAGACATTAAAAAAGGCACCCTAATGTGCAAGTGTGTACTTGTGTTTAGGGCAGACTAGATGGGTCAAGTGGTTCTTATTTGCTGTCACATTCTATGTTTCAGAGACAGAATTCATACAGGTAATTATACAAGTGTGTGACCATTATTAACATTAGCACTCAGTAATGTATTATGAAGGATCAGAGTCACTGACTTTGAGCTTAGTGGAGACAAAAGATGGTTCTGGGTGAGAACGAATAGCCCTGCTCACGGGAGCTTATAATCTATTTATTATTATTTTTGTTGGGGGGGGCAGGTGAGCTGGATAGAGATGAGGGAGGACAGAGGGCGAGTGGTAAGAGTGTGAGGAGGTTTTGATATTCCTTTAATGTGTGTTTTATGGGCCCATATGAATCCCATGTAGGGAGGTGGGGAAAGTAGGTTCCAGAGTGGATAAACAGCAGGGGAGCAGTCTCGAAATTTGGGAGTCAATGGAGGTAATCTGTGAGTAGAGCAAGGCGACAATCAGATAGCAGAAATGGAGAATAGATTGAGAAGAGATCAGATGTCGGATGGAATAGGAGCAGTTAAAAGCTTAGAGCTATTCAATTATTGCCCGTGGTATGCCCAGAGGGTATGCACTTAACGTGGATCTCTGTGTGCACCTCGAGGGTGCAGACAGAGAAATCTGCATTCTGGACACCCTTGGTGCTTACTGCATGAAGGTAATTACATTGCAGCAGATTATTAACCAGAAATGTATGCCTTAGCTGCAGGGCTTACCATGGTAAATGATTGTATAGCTCTGGGCACTTAACCCGGGAGTTAGAAGCATGTGGCTTGTCCCACAGGATTTTACAGTATATACCAGTAATGTGTCATGACAAGATCCACCTGAGTATGTATGTCCTTATTTTATTAAAAGGTTAATACAAAACTACCTGGTCTGACTAAAAATGACTGAAATCAGAAAAAAAAGTACCTCACTCACTGTTTAACACTGTTCTTGCCGCCATGAAGATTTAAATTAAGAATGGAAACTTCCATTACTCCCTGACCTATCCCAAAATAGAGAAACCCCACCTTATGTATAGGTACTGTTAACCAAACATTCCTTACTGTACATAGTTATAACATAAAAGGCAAGTTAATACCTGGATTATTTTAAGAACAGACTAGATGTTTTTAACTACAACTCTAACCAATACTTAGTTCTTTAAATAACATTACAACTGTGTTTTTATATTCTCCCGTCAACATATTAACTGTACACAGCGTTACTGTTGACCATATGTGTGGTCCCTTTTTGCATAATATGTCATGTGGCAGGGTATGGAAAACTCACCTAGAAGGTTAACCCCTACAAAGTGTCACTTTCGAAGTTCACTGCATTACTTCTTGAAACGTATTCTTTATGCTCTCAGCCTCTGACATCATGCTTTGTCCAAGAACCGTTATAATAAGACTGCATTAATTACCCTAAACATGTATCTGCACATATTCATATGAAACATGATTGCTGTTAATTTTTTGGGATGGTGCATTTTACCTGTATGAGGCTGGTATATAGCATTGACAGATGTAATCCAGTGATTACAAATTTATACAGAATTATTTACAAACATGGATCATGGAAAGTATTTTTTTGTTTCATTATATATATTGGGTGGGGAACCTGTGGCCCTCCATCTGTTGTTGAACTATACATCCCAGCATACCCTGCAACAGTTTTAACATGGATAAAATAGCAAAACTGTAGAAAGGCATGCTGGTATTTGTAGTTCTACAACAGCTGGAGGGCCAAAGGTTCCCCATCCCTGATATATATTGTAAGGAGTACACCATATTTGGAGTATATCAAATATGGTTATTTCTAATCAAAGGGTTTTGGTGTCTGTGGAACTAAACAAAAGTGTACACTTCACGTCTGACACAAGCATTAAACTATCAAAAGCAAGGTACAAAAAAACCCAAACAATAGTATATATAAAAATACTTTAAACATTTGTTTTCTAACAGCAGTTTACTTTAAACCATGTTATCGAAAGCAACTAAAGATTGTAATATTTTTTCTCAAACTATCCTGGGTTGGGGTAAGTGTGGACTGAAGAATCCTATTTTGGCTTATAAGCATACAAGTGACATGTATTTAAAAGGTAAATAGACCTCAGGTAGTTCAGATTAAGCGTATGGAATAGGTAATATTTGGATACACCCTTTTATAGCATATATATATATATATATATATATATATATATATATATATACCACTTGGAGAGGCTCGGCACTCACTTGTGGGAAGCAGTTACTTGCTGCAGTGCCATCCAGGGAATAAACACTCCTGTAACAATGCTTGATAATGGCGGCACTCAGCAGACTCGTTTAAAGATGCAAAAAGCCTTTTATTTTCGGTCCTACGCCGTTTCGGGGAAACCCCATCTTCAGGGACAAACAATGTCCCTGAAGACGGGGTTTCCCCGAAACGGCGTAGGACCGAAAATAAAAGGCTTTTTGCATCTTTAAACGAGTCTGCTGAGTGCCGCCATTATCAAGCAATATATATATATATATATATATATATATATATATATATATATATACTGTATATGTTGATTAAAAATTTGCATTCTGCCTCAAGTTCTGTTCAAACAATGAACACCCATTTCACTTGATAACCACATTTTTATTAGAGTACATATCCAGTCAGTAGCTCATCAGGGTCTAAACCAGTGGCTTCCAAACTCTATCCTCAAGGACCCCCAACAGTTCATGTTTTCCAGGACAACTAGCAGGTGCACAGGTGTATTCATTACTCACACATTTTAAAAGATCCACAGGTGGAGCTAATTATTTCACTCTGTGAGGAGAAAATGTGAACTGTTAGGGGTCCTTGAGGAACGAGTTTGGGAACTACTGCTCTATACAAATGAATGCAAAGACATTTCACTCTATGTTCAAAGCAATATAAAAGTTTATCACCCCAATAGCCTTTATCTTGTATTAAGGCTGTCCTGGTCTAGGCATGCTGTCTACATTTTAAGTTGCACTGTTTTTTTTCTACCACAGTATAGCAGTTATAGTTCTTTTTCATAGTCATCAAGCAAATATTAAAATTACTGTATATTCACTACCAGTAAAGTTTTAGAATACCCCCATGTTTCCAGTTTCTATTGAAATTTAAGCAAGTAATGTCCAGTCAACAGGGTAGGACTGTTCCTGAGGGAAAATTGATGGTGGCACCACTGCCTGGAGGCCACACTCCAAACTGCGCATTCAAATTTATACATTGTTACTCAATTAGAGGATTGGTTACCTGATGGAGCATGATAAACACGAGTGCTTGGTTCACTTCTATAGAAACTATACCAAGATTTGCCCTTATGCCAATCAAAGTGGGTGTTCATGAGACAACCCTGTCCACACACATGCAGTGCATTAATGTGGTGTATACAGGGGCTAAAGTGGGCGGGGGGGGGGGGGGGGGGGGGGAAGATGAGGTAGAACTGAGTTCCACCATCATTTCCCTGCACAGTAATTCCAACAGAAAAACCTGATGCAGGCGGTGCTAGTGTAAAAGTGTGTACATATGGTGAGATCCTTGCTATGCCTGATTTTGACTATGCAATTTCCTTTGAACTCCCCCGGAGCCCAGATAGTACAGATTTATGATTGAGATAATGTCTAGGTAGGATTTTGACTAAGTGCCAATTTTGACTATACTTTGTACTAGATAGTGCACTAGATAGACTGTGCCAGCAAGTCAATCTTGACTATCTAGCCTTACGATACCGACCCCACGGGAGCGCGCTTCAGGATCGAATCTGTGTCGCAAGCTGCCTAACACCTTGAGACATGCACTAACTTTTCATAAGATTTTGACTATATAGTCAAAATCTTAGATTTATTTCACCATGTGTACACACCTTATACTGATGAGATGCAGCCACCTCCCCCTTCCTTTGGTCCTGGTGGCTCCATGGTCGTCCTACATCTTCAGCCTACCCCTCCTGGTACTCACACATGCTGTATCTGTTGGACAGCACTCATCCCCCTCCTCAGGTTCCAGTGGATTATTTTCCGGCACGGTGTATGTGATGTCATGCTGCGGAAGTGAAGGTGAGCCATGACTAGGAGCAAGCTCTGTGCACCTTGAAGACAAAATGAGAAGGGGCTGGAGGAACAAGAGAAGTGGGGAAGCTGCTGCAGGGTGATACAGGGCTTGGAGCTGCTAGAGGGACACAGGCTGTGAGCTGCTGTAAAGACAGGCAGATATGTGAATAAGGGGCAAATGTGGGCATTGTGTATAAGCTGCACTACTGTGGTCATGTGTAAGGGGCACTACTACTGTGGCATTGTGTGTAAGGGGCACTACTACTGTGGGCATTGTGTATAAGTGGCACTACTGTGGTCATTATATGTAAGGGGTACTACAACTGTAGGCATTATGTGTAAAGGGCACTACTGTGGCTTAACACTTAGAGGGGACCATTGTGTAGTGCAGTGTGAATAAAGGCCACTACTGAGTTATGTAACCTGAATAAGGGGCATTATGGGGTAATATGAGTCAGTGGGGGTACTATATTACGACCACGCTGCTTCTTTGTGAGATCAATGTAATTTTTTAAAGTATGGGAAGTAGGGCACTCATTTTTAGTTAGGAGGGGGGTGCCAAAAACATTGGCCCTGGCTCCAAGGGGAAGGGGGGGGGGAAATAGGTGGTGCGGTAACTGAGTTCCACCACCTCCCAGGACCACTTTAAGCCTTGGGTGTAAATATAGATCGTATTACTAAGATGTGCTTAATTATTATACATGTTGTGTTATACTTCATTCCAAGCAAGGACCATGATGTATTCACTGTAATACCACTTTCACATCTCCAATGCCGGATCCCACCCGTGAATTGGAAATTGGTCATTCCCGGGTGCGATCCGGCATTGGACCCTAACAGGCTTCCTGACCTTGTAATTTGCCGGGTCGGTTGCCATGGGGGCGGAGGCAGCACTGGGAGATGAGTTAATCTCCACGCCGCCTCTAACTATGTAGTGAACGGGGTCCTGGATCGCATTGACCCGGGAACCCATTTACGCTGTCACTGACCCGGCATTCAACACAGGAATTACATTGCTTTATTCCCGGGTTGCATTACCGGGTCAGGCGACCCGGGAATTCAATCATGGCTCTTTCACACCACACGCCGGGTCGATACCGGGTTATTTGTGCTGATTGAAAGGGGTATAATGCAGTGCTGTAAATTTGGTACATTATCACACATGCACTGTCAGCATATACTACATATATATGAATAGGCTAAGACAGAGGTTTTCAAATGCGGTCCTCAAGGCACCCCAACAGTCCAGGTTTTAAGTATGTATGCTTGGCCACAGGTGACTTAATTAGCACCTCAGTCAATTTGATGTAACCATCTGTCCTGAGCCATGGAAATACTTAAACTCTGTACCGTTGAGGTGCCTTAAGGACCGCGTTTGAGAACCTCTGAGCTAAGACAATGCTATGCACTCTCTAATGGTTAGCCGAGCTTCTGTGGTGGCTGGCCACACCCCAAAGCAAAAGCTCCTGCAACTGCAAACTCCCAGCGGTCCCTTCATGCCTCAGTTCAAACACTGCCAGTGACTTGGTACAAAGGGTAAGCAGTAAACGGGTTCAACTAAAAAAAAAATTTGTTACCCAAAAACTGAATGATGTAAATGTCACATTTCTAAAAGAAAATGAGCCTGTTTCAGGGAACAAGTAATGAGTAAGCTTTTCTACAGCAATGAAAGTAGATTGTGCCTTGTTGCAATCCGCTTCTGTAGGTGTCTCAACTTGTGTTCATTACAGATCCCCTGTCTATATATAAGCAGAGTTGGAACAAAATGTTGATGCATCCTCTGAAGCATTGTTGAGGAAGTTGAGAGAAAAACAATTAACAGGAAGACGGACCGTCATAACCCTTAAAACTATACAGTAGTTCTTTTCGAGAAATTGCAGAGTGAGCCTATGGGGGAATTCAATTGCTGGTGAATCCTTTCGCCAAATCAGCATGACCATAGCCACGCTGTACGGTAGCCCATTCTCGCACAAAAGTGTTCACTGCCCAATAGGGTAGCAAGCACTTTAGTGTGAATATGGCATTCAGCTGTATGGACAAAGGATGTGAGATGGGGTGCCGTTGCTTGCTTTAAACATAGTGGCAACAGCAATTTGCACCCTTCACCATAAATTGAATTTCCCACTGTCAGTGAATAGTCTATTCCATCACAAGGCAGCATTGCAAAAATGGTTAAAAGAGGAAGTTGCTTGCCTTTGCAAAGTAAGTGTCACCATTGGACTACTGAAGACTGGTAGGAGGTCTAATGGACTGATTTATAAAAATGTAATAAAACTTGTTAGTATATGTGTGTGTTTATATAGAATATAATGTATACACTTGCCCCACCTATATATATGGTGTGGAACCACATTGTTTAATAGGCCCTACACACATGTCGATTTGTTTGAAAGATATGAACGATCTCGTTCATAAATGAACGAGAACTCGTTCATATCTTTCAGTGTGGAGGCTCCAGCGATGAATGATGCGCGGCCCAGCGCTTCATTCATCGCTGGTCCCCTGTCGGCTGTACATGCAGGCCAATATGGACGATCTCGTCCATATTTGCCTGCACTTCAATGGAGCCGCGTGACGGGGGAGTGAAGAAACGTCACTCCCCCCCCCGCCGTCGGGTTGGCCGTATCCGCCGTCAGGCAGCTCGGCGGCGGATCGGCATGTCTGTAGGGCCCTTAAGTAAAACTCACAGAAGTTCTGCACTGGCCGTACTGTATATATTATAGACTCCAAACTATTCTCTATATTAACAAGGAATGTTAGTTACAATTGTTGCAACATTGGTTAAGCTGACCTACTGCCAAAGTCTTCCCCATCTGGTTAGTCCTACTCTGTGTCTCAGAATCATAAACATTGCACTTGCTATCACATTAATGTTAAACATGAGGCATGCTCCATAGTTTGAAGCTCACCTGCACGTAGACTTTTATAGGCAAGACCTCCACCAAGCATATCCGCTATAAAACACCTAGGAAAGCAGCTGACACAAGTTGGATTAAATTAAGTAATATTGGGAGGTATGAGAAGATGCCATAAAAATATTAATTAAAAAAAATGTCAATAAACTGCATGTTTGCTTGGAATGCACTGTGCTCCAGCAGTTGTGGTCGGTGGCAGTAAACCATGTGTCAGTGGTTATCTCCTGCACTGTTTTAATGATCCACTAGTGCTTCTACTGTACGGAACTTTGCGTTCGTCATCAAAGTCTGGGAACAAATTGATCATACATATACGTAATGCTTCTAAAATCCTAGTAGCAAAACAATGGAAATCCCCTAGCTTTCCTACTTAATCTGCTTAGGTTGTGGGATATTTCCTCTATGGACTATATTACCTCCCTTTAAATAATAGTGTTTACATACCATCAGATATGGAAGCTTTGGTTCACTTTCCACAAATCTATGCCCGGAGTTCCTCCTTGATACTGTACTTTTCCTCTATCTTACAGCTGTTCTATCCTGTTTTCTAATTCATATTCCTGCTACCTCTTCTCCACTGCCCACTATTATTTTATTGTTCATTTTCTAATGTTTATCTGTTTGTGCGACATTCACTGTTCGCTCATTGTTTAAGAAAACATTAAATTCCACTCTTCTGATTCGTTCTTGTGGATTTGATTGTAGCACATGGATCATCCTCTTTCTTTTTCATGGTTCTCTCCTACACATTGTGATATATTTTGAGTCCCAGTGACTAAAATAAAAGGTGTAAAAAAAAAATAATATTTTTTTTCCATAAACCGGAATCCTGCAATGTCTGTAGTGATATGAAGGCTAAGAAAAGGCAGAAGATAACTTTATCTGGGTGTCTTTGATAGATTAGCAAGCTTTCTGCCAATAGGATAGACAAAATACACATGACTATTGCTTTGGGAGCAGACACCTCCAGAGTGGATTGCCTGACAACCCTATTTAGGTCTATGGTGGTTGCGTACCTCACAAACTGTGGTTCGCTGTATACTACAGACTGGCTAAAAGCGCACTTCACAGCAGGTAAGGCAGAGATCGTACATGTGGGTTAGATGTTAAATCACAAGTCATGCTGCTCATCATGTTACACCTTAATTACTGAGAGTATGCAGGTGTTTTGTTTTGTAGGTCAGGCACCAAGTGCAGTGTTACTGGCCAGGAACATCTTTTCCTGATTAGAGGGGGAAAGATACCCAGTAAAAATTAAGGCTTCAGCACATGGCATGACTAAGACTCATCAATGCTGGCGCTGAAGCCACAGCATTGTCTAAAAAGTATATTCTAGAGCACAGGTTCTCAAACTCGGTCCTCAGTACCCCACACGGTGCATGTTTTGCAGGTCTCCTCACAGAATCACAAGTGAAATAATTAGCTCCACCTGTGGACCTTTTAAAATGTGTCTGTGAGTAATTAATACACCTGTGCACCTGCTGGGTTACCTGCAAAACATGCACTGTGTGGGGTCCTGAGGACCGAGTTTGAGAACCACTGTTCTAGAGCATAGATTCTCAAACTCGGTCCTCAGGACCCCACACATGTTTTGCAGGTCACCCAGCAGGTGCACAGGTGTATTAATTACTAATTGACACATTTTAAAAGGTCCGCCGGTGGAGTTAATTATTTCACGTGATTCTGTGAGGAAACCTGCAAAACATGCACTGTGTGGGGTCCTGAGGACCGAGTTTGAGAACCTGTGTTCTAGAGCACTGGTTCTCAAAGTCGGTCCTTAGGACCCCAAGCAGCTCACGTTTTTTCAGGTCTCCCAGCAGGTTCATTAATCACTGATGCATTTTAAAAGATCCACAGGTGGAGCTAATTATATCACTAGTGATTCTGTGAGGAAACCTGAAGAAAAAAAAACTTTGCAGTGCTGGGTACCGAGTTTGAGATCTATGTCTAGTGCTAAAATTGAAGGGGTTAATGTGTTCTAGGTACAGCTGCATATGGATCCTCTTGCCTGTTGCTCTACTTGCAGAGCTCGATTAAGGCAGAGGTGACAGGGGCAGTCAACTCGGGACTTCCACACAATGCTGTGTCAATTGGAGTAGTCCCACCTTCTGCGGCTCACCTGTTGATTAAAAGCAGCTGTGGAGGAGCTCCTCCATCTATAGTCTCTGGATAAGGAACTAAAATCCGGCAAAACACTGACTTACCCTATCTGCAAGTGCTGCGGTCTGTGTGTATTTATCTTTACTTTTGGTGTCCCTCAGGGACCTACTTCTACTCTCTACTACATAGTTTCCCTGCCCAGCCTTTGGCTTCTGCACTGATATATATAGTCACTGTCCGCTAACTTGGAGCTGTTCTGCACCAGGCAATCCACGGGAGACAATTCTGACGCACACACCCATCTTACTCAGTAGTGCTGTGTTGGTGCAGGATGAGACCCCGCGCACCTACGTGAAGATGTCAGTTTATTTACAGTTTCTTATAAAGCGCAGCATATTCCGTTGCGCTTTACAATTGGAAACAACAGTGATAAGACAAACTGGGTAATAACAGAAAGACATAGAGCAGGCATGTCCAAACTGCTGGCCTCCAGCTGTTGTGAAACTACTGTCAAAGTCAGAAAAATATCTCTATGCACGTTGCCATATTTGCACCGCACACTGGTCTGCGCTGCGCATGCGTACGCTCTCCCGTGAAGGCACATACCCGCAATAGCGTGCACCCGCGGGCGCACGGTATGCGTATTTACGGTAGAGTTTATGTAATCGTAGCGTGCGACTCATTCGTTACATATTTTCAGTAATAATGTAGTTTGTAGATCATGGTCCCTTTGATAGATTCTGAAAGTTTGGTTAATATAGAATGTCCCTGAGCTGAGGAATCCCTCTTTGTATCGTAGGAAGGGTCTAACAGGAGTCATGCAGTAGTGTTTGGTACCCATCGGAAGAGTATTTAAATAGCAATATTCCGGTGTTGGTTTGGAGCGTATTAATCGCTCGTGCGAATAGTTATGGACATAAGAAGTTTATGTCCATTTCTACTATTTACTCATACTCAGGTATGCGGCGGGAAACCTAGTTCCCCACCCACCTGAGCTGTTTGAGATCGTCACAGCCCACCTGTATGAATCAACCTATGACCTTTTGTTATGATGCAGGGCCGAATTCCGACGTCCAATGGACAATGGGATTGTAGGGACTGTAAGATTGCATTGTGTGTGGGGCATAAATAGGCAGGCCGACCACATCCAGCTCTCACTCTTCAACGGTTCTCATTGCTGAGAATCGGGTGCTGGATGTCCAGGCGCATGCGATCGTTTACCCTTGTGCGTAAGTTTCTCTCCGTAATCATTGTCTTTCTGTGAGCCATTTCTCTCATATATATCTCTCTCTCTCTCTCTCTCTCTCTCTTTTCCTTCTCTCGTATCTCCCATTGACTAGTATTGTATTGTATTAGATCAGCATAGCATTGTATTGTATTTCTTGTATAGTTATTTGGTTAGGAATTCTCTGTTATATTGTAGTGTATCATTTGTACTGTGATTCTTTTTGCAAGTATAATAGTTATAATACAGATAATAGGCTTTGGACCCTAAACCAGTATCTGTGTATTTTCTCATAGTTTTAAGTGTTCACTTGAGCGTCGGTGACGCCCAAGCAGCTTTGTAGTTAGTCAGGTTACACAAGGTTGCACTTACACCCTGTATTCACATTAAGGTATTCTGTGTATTTCATTAATAATAGGTTTAGACATAAAGGTATAGCGTTGTGAGCGTCTGCGCCACTGGTGATCTCCTCGTGGTCTCGAGCGTCCGCTACGCCATAGCGAATCATTACGTTAGTCATAGCCAGCAGAGTGCTTGTCTGTGATCTCTGGGCCGTGAGCGAACGTGACGCTTGAGCGTCTCGCCTACGGCTGAGCGATCGTTACGCAACTTGCGTACCCTTACGGTACTTCTTAAGTAAACAGCGTACAGTGTTCTTAGACCTCATAAAGGGTTGTATATACGATAAATTTTGAGCTTTATCAATTGGCGGCTCGTCCTGTCCTTCACATATCTGCACTAGGTAGATCAGCAGACATTATCCCTCAGCAAAGGGCGGGAGGTTGTCTCGTAGTGCTGACGGGATAAGCGTCTGCTTCGCTTAGATAACGAGTGCTGAAGGAATCCGGGAACCGGAGGTAAGAACAAAACGCTTGTGTTTTTTTTTTTTTAAAACTGTTTATTTTTCTTCTGTCTTGCGTATATACGCACGCACGCATACATATATATCTGCATTTCTTTTCCATCTGTGTATTTCATTTGTCGTATATCACCATCCTGTCTGCCAGTTTTTATAGTTGATAGAAAAGTGCTAAAAGAGACTTGCTGTTATTTCATAGTTTAAGGATAGAGGTAATAGTTAAAAGTGTAGACAAACACACAGGTTTGCCTGGGAGATAAGGCAAAGCCAGTGGGGTACGCGGTAGATGATCAGGGATCGTTTACATTGATAAAAGTATATTGTGTTACGGTGGATCTTTGTTTTGCGTACACGTGTCTCTAACAAAGACTAGCGTACGCAATCCAAAGGCCGACGCACGCAGCGTTCATTACGCAACGTAGCGTCCGGTTACGCCCACGTAGCTCAAGTCACGATAAGTTGATTTTTAACGCAACGTGATAAGTAACGCACAGCGGTAAATAGCGCAACAGGCGGTAAATAACGCAAGTCTATTTTTGGAAATCCAAAAAATTTAAATTAACAGATCCTGCTCCTAATTGGTAACACAGCTGGGCTGAAGAAAATTTTCTGCGCAGAAATAGAAATAGAAACAAAAGTGTACATGTGATGAGTGAGTGTTTTTACAATTTTAAAGGTTGAACCACAAGAAAAGTCGAGTACTCGTGAGGTACATGCGTGTAAGTGACGTGCACGGTGGCTAGGGAGGCATCTCTGGTTAAATACAATTTTGAGCATTAGAGTATAGCAGACCAGGAGGTCATACTGTAACAAGACCAGGAGGTCATACTGTAACAAGACCAGGAGGTCATAACAGACCAGGAGGTCCAGGTACAGCCGACAAGGAAGTCCGCTATACAGTTCACAGGCACAACACCGAAAAGGGTTGGTGCAACACCCATATAGGCCATATAAGCTCTGGCTGAAGGAATTCGCAGTCGTAAGTTTCGATTCCATTGGTCTTTCCGTACATAAGCTTAGTTGTTTGTGTACTGAACGACTGGACCGCACGTAAGTGTGTGCAGTAGTTAGTAATCTGACCTAATACCATTAGAGTAAAGTGGTCACAAACGCTATTTGTACATTCTGACGTGATTTGTGTAATTTTTTTATTTTAAGGGAAGTTCGCTGGTCACTCAGGAACTATCTAACAACCCCACCTTTACTGGAAAGAGTAAGTGTCCTGCGGGTAACCCTCATATGTTCCAGTAAACCGAAGGTTCCATAGGGGCCCTAGGTCGAGTACGCCAGCACCATATCGGTGTAATCAGGTCGTATAGGTCGGCGTGGGCGAGTGAGTGGGGTACTCGGTAAACCGCCACCGTCAGCCTATTATTGGCATTTGGTTTTTCGTAAAGGGTTGGCTAAATAAAGCAACACTTTCGAACTATGGGGGCCACTTGTTCAGGTAGGGGGCGATCAACCTCGGTTCGGGTTGATTCAGTGGTCCGGCCAATTGGGTCGGCCAGGTATATCATGTGTGAGAAATATGGAAGTCACACAGAAACTTTATGTGATGAATGGGAGAGAATGACTGTGCATGACGGGGAGAAATTCCCAAGAATAGGGAGCTTCAGCTCAGAAGTGTTACAAAATTTAAGGAGGAGGATATGTCTCATAAAATCAACAAAGAGACGAATTCAGCATTATGATTATTTACAGTTGTGGCAACAGGAAGGTGAGATACAGAGAGGTTTGGCTCAGGCGGCGGGATCTGGCACTAACAGAAAATTAATTGCCACGGCCCCGCCGCCACCATATATATCAGGAGAGAAGTTGATTACGGAGAAAGACGCACTAAGGTGTAACACAAAATCACTTAGTAACTGTGTAAATGTTAATGATAATGTTAACTCATTAACCCATGCAAGTATTGACCCGTGCAAGTTGTACCCTGTTTTGAACTTTCCTCAGGAGTGTGATCAAGAGGACGAATCGGCAACGATTTCAGCGCTCTCTCTAGCAGCCACCATAGCAGAGACCACAGTAGGCACAGCTCCACCCACGAGATTAGTAAAGGTCCCTAGCGGAGGGATAGGTGAGGTCGTATCAACTGGTAAGTACGGCACCATGCATTATGCTGAAACTATTTCACCACAGCCTGTAGAATCTACACAGAATGAGGTTGTTAGAATCACACCTGTTAGAGTAATAGCAGTACCAAATGGGAAAACAGACGCATCAGGAGCCACTCCCATTAGGAACATCGCCATGTACACTCCATTTTCCCGAATGGAATTAAGGACCATAGTGTCTGAATTTCCTGACCCTAGAAAAGACTTAGTTGCCAGTCAAAAATACATCAGAGACTTAGGTAACACTGTAGAGCCCAACAATAAAGACTGGCAGATATTGCTGAGAGCATGTTTACCCTCAAATGTCGACGCAACTCAATTTTTGGCTGATTGCGGACTAGATCATGATGTACCTCTTACAGATGTGTACAACCAAGATAATGTGAAAAGAATAAACTTGCAGCTAAAAGAGTATTTCCCAGCAATAGCTAAATGGAATAAGATATTCTCCATTAAACAGAAGGAGTCAGAGACAGCTGCAGAGTATTTTCACAGAGCATTATTAGAAATGGCAAAATACACAGGTATAGAGGACATTAAAACAGACACAAACCATCGGGAAGTAGCAGTATCGGTACTGATGGATGGTTTAAAAGAGTCATTGAAGACTAGGGTACAGACCACGCAACCATGTTGGCGAGGTCTGTCTGTGGCTACTTTGAGAGAGGCTGCTATTGATCACGACAGAAACATCACCAGACACAGGGAACAACAAGGTGACAAATTAATGTCAGTAAGTATACAGGCTCTGACCACAAGGCAGCCTTTGTTTGTATCACCAAATCCTGTGGGTAAGTCAAGTATGGTTACTTGTTATTCTTGTCACAAACGGGGACACATGGCACGAGATTGTAGAGTAAAGAATCCACGAAACTCATACCAAACCCCTAGACAACGACACGACACACGACATTGGGAGCAAGGTCCGCAGAAACGGAGCTATGAGCCACATACAGGGGAAACAAAAAGATATCCCCCAAACAGAGACTGGCATGCCTCTGGTAGTTCCCAACTATCTCCCTCACAAATAGTTGCTGCCAGCGGGATTCAGGGAGGTCACCATACCCAATAGGGGTGTGGCCATACCTGTAATCTGCAGCCAGTGAAATTGATTGCCAACCTTGAAAGTGAACCCGAGGTCGCAATTAATGTAGCTGGTAAAACTTTAAACTTTCTTGTAGACACAGGGGCGGCCAAGTCAGTGATAAATTCGACAGTGGGCATGAGAACCACTGGTAGGACAATTCCAGCCATGGGAGTAGCAGGAGTAGTCCAGCACTACCCTGTTAGCAAACCAGCCGAGATTACAATAGGCCCTTTGCATACCAAGCATTCCTTTTTGCTGGCTGCATCGGCACCAACCAATCTCCTGGGAAGAGACTTACTGTGTAAAATGGGGTGCGTCATTTATTGTACTCCTGAAGGTGTATTCTTGGACATACCTGAGAAACACGCTCAGGAAGTGCGAGACATGTTAGACTCCCCATCAAAATTAATGTCACATACCATTATGACAAATAGGAATCCATCCCAAATAGAAGAGATGACATCTCAGATACCAGAGTCACTTTGGACAAAAGACGGACAGGACACTGGATTAATGGCAAACGTAGCTCCAGTAGTGGTACAAGTAAAAGATGGTAGGATAGCTCCAAAAATCCCACAATATCCTCTGAAGCCAGAGGTGGAGTTAGGAGTTTACCCAGTAATAGAGCGCTTGCTACAACAGGGCATTCTAGTAAGAACGTCCAGCACTGCCAATAGTCCCATCTTCCCTGTTAAGAAGAGTGGGGGGAGGGGTTACAGGCTAGTGCAGGATCTAAGGGGGATTAACAAAATAGTTGAGTCAGTTCCCCGTAGTGCCAAATCCAGCTGTCATCCTAATGCAAATCCCTCCCACTGCCAAATTTTTCACTGTTATTGACCTCTGCTCCGCTTTCTTTTCGGTACCTCTGCACCCTGACAGCCAATATTTGTTTGCATTCACATACAGAGGAGTCCAATACACGTGGACTCGATTACCCCAAGGTTTCATAGATAGTCCAAGTATATTTTCTCAGGCTTTGCATGATTGTTTACAGTCTTTCCAACCAGACAGTGGATCAGTATTGATACAGTATGTGGACGATTTATTACTGTGTTCAGATTCACTGGAAGCATCTCTGAAGGATACGAAACAGCTCCTGTTTCATCTTTCAGACACCGGACACAAGGTGTCCAAAGACAAGTTGCAATTATGCCAAACTAAGGTAAAATATTTGGGACACTGTCTAACACAAGGACTGAGACACCTGACCGCTGATAGAATCCAAGCAATTAGAGACATGACACTGCCACAAACCCAGCAACAGATCAGGACGTTTTTAGGAATGTGTGGGTATTGCCGTAATTGGATCCCAGGGTTTTCCATATTGGCGTTACCTTTGCAGGAAATGGTCTCCTCAAACAAACCTGATAGGATCTCGCATACAGACGAATCCGAAACAGCATTTGAGAGACTCAAACAGTGCCTAACGCAGGCGCCAGCACTAGGTATGCCAGACTATGGGAAACCCTTTGAACTATACGGAACAGAAAGTGCTGGTTGCGCAGCAGGTGTACTAACCCAAAAACACGGTGATGCCAGCAGGCCAGTTGCATACTACAGCGCTCAGCTAGACACGGTAGCGCGATCCCTCCCCACATGCTTGCGAAGCGTTGCTGCGATAGCATTGCTAGTGACAAAAAGCGAAGACGTCGTGCTAGGCCACAACCTCACAATCCATACGCCACATGCAGTATCAGCCTTATTGAATTCTGCCCAAACCAGACACGTCTCATCAGCGAGGTTTACAAGATGGGAATTGGCACTAATGGCCCCCGTAAACATCACCATAAGGAGATGCAGTGCATTAAATCCTGCAACATATCTCCCAGGTGTGCCTGGTCAGGCACAAAGGGTGGAAGGTGAGAGTGCTGGGGAAGGAGGATTCAATACAAAGGAAGATACACATGATTGTATGGAATATTTGACCCAAAATTTTACCGCAAGGCCTGACATCAGTGACAACCCACTGGAAGATGCAGAACTCACGTTCTACACGGACGGTAGTTGTCACAGACAGTCAGACTCGGGAGACTTGTGTACTGGATACGCAGTCGTAGATGACCAAGACACCATAGAAGCTGAACCGCTAGGCCCACCTCACTCAGCCCAGGTTGCTGAACTGGTCGCCCTAACCAGAGCATGTGAATTGGCTAAGGGTAAGTCAGCCAATATCTACACCGATTCTAGATACGCATTCGGGGTAGTCCATGATTTCGGAGCCCTATGGCGTCTCAGAAATTTCATGACGGCTGCTGGTACACCGGTAGCGCATGCAACTCACATAAAAAGGCTTCTAACAGCGATACAGGAACCCGACAGAGTGGCTGTTATCAAATGTAAAGCACACACATATAGTCAAGACCCAGTATCACTTGGTAACAGCCGAGCAGACGAAGCTGCTAAGTTAGCAGCTGCTACCCCCATACAGACAGACACCACACAACTGATGGTATTTAATACCATCAACACACAGAAGTTGTGTGAGATGCAGAATTTGTGTTCCACACAGGAAAGAGCAGTCTGGAAGGCAAAGGGATATGGCCAGGAGTCCTCAGGGCTCTGGACGGATGGACATGGTAAACCAGTGGCCCCCAGGACATACCTTCCATGTCTGGCTGAAGCAGCTCACGGGCTGACTCATCTAGGCAAGGAGGGGATGTGCAAATTGGTAAGAGCATACTGGTGCGCCCCAGGATTCTCCTCTCATGCGGGTAAAAGAGCAATGTCGTGCCTTACCTGTCTGAGAAAGAATATTGGAAAAGCAATACCTACAGAACCATCCCATATCCCACCTGCCGGCGGCCCTTTCCAGGTAATACAAATTGACTTCATTCAATTACCCCATGTCGAAATTTGAAATATGTACTTGTTTGTATAGATGTTTTCTCGAATTGGGTCGAAGCATTTCCAACAGCTACAAATACCGCTATGTTTACAGCTAAGAAAATTGTGCAGGAATTTGTATGTAGATATGGTATCCCTAGAATCATTGAAAGTGATAGGGGTACCCATTTTACAGGTGATGTCTTTCAAGGAATGTGTAAGTTGATGGGAATTGATAGCAAGCTGCACACTCCGTACCGTCCACAGGCGAGTGCGAAGGTCGAAAGAGTGAACAGCACTATTAAAAATAAATTGAGTAAAGTGATGGCAGAGACAGGATTGACATGGCCAGAAGCTTTACCCATTGTATTGTACAGTATCAGAACCACTCCCAGGTCCCCTCTTAATCTGTCCCCTTTTGAAATCTTGTTTGGTCGACAACCGCATGTCATGATTAACCCTCAGGATGATTTGAAATGTAACAATGAAGTAACTAAAGTACTTGATTAACATGAGTAAGCAGTTGAGGAATCAAAATGATAATCTGAAGTTGGTGATTCCTGATTTACCAGGTAGTAATTGTCATGACATTGAACCTGGGGATTATGTAATGATACGAAATTTTCTACGCTCAGGTTGTCTTATTGATAGATGGGAAGGACCATACCAGGTCTTATTGACTAGCACCACAGCATTGAAGGTTGCTGAGAGAGAGACTTGGGTCCATTCATCCCACTGCAAAAAGGTTGCTGATCCAGAGAAGTCCCGTGATAAGGAACAGACGGTAGAGGTTGTATCACTGGAGTGTCTGTTCCAGGAGGACTGAGGCGGCACCTGAGCCTTGAAGACCGAAAGCAGTTGTTGACCCCCTTCTCCCTTTTATTGTTTTCTCCACTTCCCATCCCCCTCTCCCTTAAAAATTTCTTTTTCCCCCTTCTCATTCTTCTTTATTTCCTCCTCAAAGATGGACTTGCCCCAAGAGACTGTGATCCGGATTTTGATGTTAACCATGATGTTGACCAGAGCAGTCTGTTCCGGCGAGAGTACCATAGAGGTCGAGAGAGGTTCTGGAATGGGTTCCGATTATGATGATGGAGGCGCAGTTTTCCAAGATCAACCAAGCCAACAAGCAAAGGCGAGTATCAGAAAACGATCCGATAGAAGAAATTGTGATGGATTGTTAGCTGAAGAAAACTGTATCTGTAGGCTCTGTGACAATTTGATTGAGGATGGGTGCATGAAGAAATGCCAATCCAGTTTTAATATCCATATGGACCGGCATCCATTGAGTGACTATCACTCCTTAGTGGGTAACGTATTAAACCAAACAGATTGTTGGGTATGCTCTCAAGTACCTCAGGGTCATAGCAAATCAGGGCTAGTGCCATTTCCTTTAACGTTAGGGGAGGTACTTGAGCTAAGTGGTGGGAGACCGGTGGACCGGAGGTTTAACATCTCCAGCCCTCCTAGTTTGAAGCTCCACCAATACCATGTGGATAGGTCCCTCTTATGTTTTAATATCTCCAATCCCCGTAAGCCGGGAAATTGGGAAGTGTCATGGAGCAACCTTACCATGACCTTTTCACACAGAGCAGACAGAATGCCTACAGATACAGAGCTTGTACGCCACATAGCCAGTAGAGGAAAATCTTTCCGGTATCGATATACCTTAGGAAATAGGATTACTAGAGTTGGAGAGGTATCACCAGGATACTGTGCACATATCGTACAAACCGATACGTGCATTAAGCAGATGGAAGAATTAGGGTCAGGAGAGTTCACCTGGAAGGTGTGTAACATGGTAATGTCTTTCTCCGTCCCATATGTTCTCCCCGATGATGCATATTTCATATGCGGGAGAAAGGCGTACAAGTGGCTTGCCCCAAACTCTGAAGGATTGTGTTATATTGGAAAAGTATTGCCTGAAGTGATGACTGTTACACATGACAAAATGAAGGACATACACCGTGGTGCCCAAGCTCCTTATACTCACACTCATTACGAGCACCGAGTTAAAAGACAACTGTCAGAAAGGTTAGAGCACCCGGCCTCTGATCTTATCCATGAATCCACCGGGATTCAGGTTCTGGTAGCGTTAGATTTCACTCGCACCGCTCGAGGAGTGATGAATTATAGATACATTTCCGCACTCGCCAATTTGTTAGATAATATCACTGAAATGTATGATGACACATTCAGATACACTGGAAGAGAACTTCAAGCTTATAAAACAGAACTAGTTCAGCATAGAATGGTTCTTAATTATCTTACAGCAGTAACAGGCGGATATTGTGTTACATTGGCAACACAGTACGGCATAAAGTGTTGCACGTATATCACCAATAGCACCGAGGATCCAGTAGAGGTCATAGACCAAAAGATGGACGATATTCTCCAATTGAAGTGGGAATTTCGTCGAAAACACAATCTCACCCTTGCTGCTGTAGGTAATGAGCTGACTGGTTGGGTGTCATGGTTGAACCCGCGAAATTGGTTCTCCGGTTTAGGAGACTGGGCTCAAGGAGTCATAATGGATGTTGGAAAGTTCCTCCTATGTATCTTAGGTGTTGTTATATCTATTGGATTGATATTTAGATGCGGGCAGGCTTTAATGAGGTGCAAACAAAGTACAAAAGTGATGAGCTTGAGGAGTGAGGAAACTGTAATTAACCTGGATTTGATTTATGACCCAATGATAGAAACCAGAATGTGATGAAAATGCGATTATACGGTCCGTTTCTTTCACCTGTTCTTCTGCTTTACTCCAAGATACGAAGACCCCCTTGGACGAGGAAGTTGACGAGACACTATACAGACAACAGACAAGCACCAAAGATGAAGTTTTGACAACCTATGATATGGACACTTGATGAACTTTGCCATGGATCCCCAGTTTCCCTAGTATTTTTAAACTCACGCTAGCCCAACATTTTTGTAAATCTGATGGCACTGACAAAGCTATTTGCTCATGCCCAAGGAGCAATACAGCGCAAAGAAGACGACTCTCAACAGATACCGAACAAAGCTTCAACAACAGATGTACATTTCCCTGACATAGAATACCACCGCATCTACCGTAATTATGTCTTTTCTTCATTTCTATAACCCTCAGGTAATGACACACATAGTCGATAGGGAATACAGGCACAGATATCAGCAACCACATACTTCCCCCATTCATGTATCATCAACTAAAATGTGCATCCCCATTTTGTTACAACTGAAAGCCGAAATGAGCTCGGTAAAGTTTGACAGCCCATCCACAGACCTGTACCACGGGATAAGAAGGAATTCAAATGTATACTTCGCAATACCTCGAAGCTTGATTTACAACACGTACGGCACGATGATACATGACCCCCCAAACATGGACTCATACACACATGCTTCTGCTATCACACTAGGTCATACCCTCTTCACACCTACTCCTCTCTCCTCCCTTACCCAACCATGGAAATGAATTAACCCCTGACATATATTTTTCTCCTTTTGAAATATTTTCAGGAAGTGGCAGTTATTATTGACTGCCAAAGGGTGGACTGTCAAAGTCAGAAAAATATCTCTATGCACGTTGCCATATTTGCACCGCACACTGGTCTGCGCTGCGCATGCGTACGCTCTCCCATGAAGGCACATACCCGCAATAGCGTGCACCCGCGGGCGCACGGTATGCGTATTTACGGTAGAGTTTATGTAATCGTAGCGTGCGACTCATTCGTTACATATTTTCAGTAATAATGTAGTTTGTAGATCATGGTCCCTTTGATAGATTCTGAAAGTTTGGTTAATATAGAATGTCCCTGAGCTGAGGAATCCCTCTTTGTATCGTAGGAAGGGTCTAACAGGAGTCATGCAGTAGTGTTTGGTACCCATCGGAAGAGTATTTAAATAGCAATATTCCGGTGTTGGTTTGGAGCGTATTAATCGCTCGTGCGAATAGTTATGGACATAAGAAGTTTATGTCCATTTCTACTATTTACTCATACTCAGGTATGCGGCGGGAAACCTAGTTCCCCACCCACCTGAGCTGTTTGAGATCGTCACAGCCCACCTGTATGAATCAACCTATGACCTTTTGTTATGATGCAGGGCCGAATTCCGACGTCCAATGGACAATGGGATTGTAGGGACTGTAAGATTGCATTGTGTGTGGGGCATAAATAGGCAGGCCGACCACATCCAGCTCTCACTCTTCAACGGTTCTCATTGCTGAGAATCGGGTGCTGGATGTCCAGGCGCATGCGATCGTTTACCCTTGTGCGTAAGTTTCTCTCCGTAATCATTGTCTTTCTGTGAGCCATTTCTCTCATATATATATATCTCTCTCTCTCTCTCTCTCTCTCTTTTCCTTCTCTCGTATCTCCCATTGACTAGTATTGTATTGTATTAGATCAGCATAGCATTGTATTGTATTTCTTGTATAGTTATTTGGTTAGGAAGTCTCTGTTATATTGTAGTGTATCATTTGTACTGTGATTCTTTTTGCAAGTATAATAGTTATAATACAGATAATAGGCTTTGGACCCTAAACCAGTATCTGTGTATTTTCTCATAGTTTTAAGTGTTCACTTGAGCGTCGGTGACGCCCAAGCAGCTTTGTAGTTAGTCAGGTTACACAAGGTTGCACTTACACCCTGTATTCACATTAAGGTATTCTGTGTATTTCATTAATAATAGGTTTAGACATAAAGGTATAGCGTTGTGAGCGTCTGCGCCACTGGTGATCTCCTCGTGGTCTCGAGCGTCCGCTACGCCATAGCGAATCATTACGTTAGTCATAGCCAGCAGAGTGCTTGTCTGTGATCTCTGGGCCGTGAGCGAACGTGACGCTTGAGCGTCTCGCCTACGGCTGAGCGATCGTTACGCAACTTGCGTACCCTTACGGTACTTCTTAAGTAAACAGCGTACAGTGTTCTTAGACCTCATAAAGGGTTGTATATACGATAAATTTTGAGCTTTATCACTACATATACCAGCATGCCTTGACACAGTTTTGTGGTCAGAGAATGCCAAAGCTGTGTCAGGGCATGCTGGGATGTGTAGTTTTTATCCAGCTGGAGGGCCGCAGTTTGGACAGGCCTGACATAGAGGTAGGAAGGCCCTGCTCGTAAGCTTACAATCTATACGGAATTGGGAAGGATACACAGGGATAGGCACTAGCTATAGCATAGTGGTCCCTCCAGGTTGCAAAGGCAGTCCTGATGGGATGTAATTAGATATGAATGCTTCTGAAGGTCATGTGGGCGGTTCAGGAATTTTATAGGCTTGCTGAAGAGGTGAGATTTCAGGGAATGCTTGAAAGTTTGGAGGCTAGAGGAGAGTCTTATCTTGCGTGGGAGGACATTCCATAGAGTGGATGCAGCCTGAAGAAAGTCCTGCAATTATGAATGGGACCGAGTAAGATGAGATATGCAGGTCTTTTGCAGAGCGTTGGAAGATATTTTGAGATACCCAAAGAGATATATGTTGCTGTAGTTTGGTTTATAGCTTTATATGTGAGTAGAAGTATTTTAAATCGATTACGGAAGAATATGGGCAACAAATAGAGGGATTGACAGAGTGTATTCGCACACAATGAATGTTTTGCTAGGAAGATAACCCTTGTAGCTGCATTCAAAATGGATTGTAGTGGTGAGAGTCTTTTTTTGGGAAGACCAGTAAGGAGACTATTGCAATAATCAATGTGAGAGATAATGAGTGCATGGATTAGAGATTTTGCAGTGTCTTGTTTAAGATACGGTCGTATTTTGGATGTGTTTTTTAGATGCATGTAAAATGATTTAGAGACAGATTGAATGTGGGGAACAAAGGACAGTTCAGAGTCCTAGGCAGTGAGCTTTTGGGGTAGGGTAGATTGTCGAGTTGTCAACAGATATGGATATATCAGGTTGGTAACTACTTTTGGCTGGCGGGATTATAATTCTGTTCTGGAAATGTTGAGTTTGAGGTGGCAAGATGACATCCAAGATGAAATGGCAGAAAGGCATTCAGTGACAAGGACCAGTACAGATGGTGACAAATCTGGGGAGGATAGATTGGACTATCATCAAGTACAAATGATACTAAAATCCGAAGGAGCTGATTAGTTTACCAAGATATTAGGTATAGATTGAGAAAAGCAGAGCACCTAAGACTTAGCCTTGCGGTACTCCCAGCTGAGAGAGGTAGCGAAGAGGATGTAGAATCAGAGAAGCGAACATTGAAAACGCGATTAAATAGGTAGGATGAGAACAAAGAAAGGGCTTTGTCCTGAAGACCTAGGGATTGTACTGTTTGTATAAGAAGAGAGTGGTCAGCAGTGTCAAAAGCAGCAAAAAGATCTAGAAGAATAAGAAGTCAGTTGCCATGATGGCGGAAAAGATGGAGGCGGGGAACTTCCGACGCGTGGTGATAGTGGTCTGACTGCTCTACTGTGCATGTGCCACTGCGCTGTCACCTGGGCTCTCTCTGTGTATTTTTGAATGGTACACAGGGGGTCGGGGGTGCTCAGGGGTTGCCATCACTTTTACTAGTGGGGGCCCTCACAACATTGTTGCCCCTGGGCCCCCACCAGTCTTAATCTGGCCCTGTCTGCTTGTGAAGAAGTTTGTGAATCACACCCAGCTGAAACTCGAACTAAGGTTAAAGAAGAACCAGTGTGGGCAATGTGTTTGCATACCTTTCCAACACGACCCTCTCCAGGAGGGACAAAATGCTCTGTTCCTGGACATCCCTCTTAGCTTATGATTGCTGTCTCCTGTGATTAACTAGTTAATTGATAAGAAAGGTGTTTCAACACAGGTGATGGTTCTCATAAATTTAGAGGGAAGACCAGGAACAGAGCATTTTGTCCCTCCTGGGAAAGGTCATGTTAGGAGGGTATGTGTTTGATTCATAACACTGCTTTAGCAATGCAGGAGGCATTAGCTAAGATTTTGGTTGAAATATACATAATCTTTAGAGAGACTGTTAGGTGTGTCAGGAGTCCCTAATGCTGGATATAGATGGCACCACAGGGAGCTCTGTCCATTTGCCCATTTTTATGTATGTCCTCTTGAGGAATGTGGAAATTCAGGGGATTATGGAGTCTATTTACTAAGACTTGGATGGAGATAAAATACCAGCCATTTAGCTCCTAACTGGCATGTTACAGGCTGTATTTGAAAAATGACAGTTAGGAGCTGATTGGCTGGTGCTTTATATCTGTCCACTCTACCTCCATCCAAAGCTTAGTAAATAGACCCCTATAACCTTTGAGACAGAGTAATCGGCTAACCTGATATTTGAGTTTTTTCAGATTCTAGAGCTGACCGAGAAGATAATGCTACTGTATGTCTTCTGGGGATATCGTCAGAAAAGAAAAAAGGATAGGTTGTTACTTTTTATCCTTGGCTCACATATCAGACTTGGTTGAAGAACTGTGGAATAAACACATTTTTGGTAGAGAATATGGCGAATAGAGAAGTTACCCTGAGTGAATGTTGGCACATCTTATCTAAATCTGCGTACACACTAGACGACATTGTAAATGATATGGTCGATTCAGACAGATCGGAACAACATGTTGTACAAATCATCCAATGTGTACGCCCTCCCATACTGTCATTCGTCGCTGCTGCCATCGGCAAGTGTGTATGCTGGAACCCGTCGCTAACAATTTTGGTGGGTACGCTCTATAATCTAGTGCAGGCATTCCCAACCACGGTCCTCAAGGCACACTAACAGTGCAGGTTTTTGTGATATCCAGGCTTCAGCACAGGTGACTTAATTAGTAGCTCAGTTATTTTGATTTAAGCATCTGTGCTGCAGCCTGGATATCACTAAAACCTGCACTGTTGGTGTGCCTTGAGGACCGTGGTTGGGAATGCCTGATCTAGTGTGTACCCAGCTTTAGACCACATTCCAAACAGGACTTCTTTAAAGTATGCTAAGGCTCACAAATGCAATAGCATTGCAGTGTACTAAAATGCAGTATCAGCATGCAGTCTTTTTTTTTTTTTTTTGTCTAATTCAGAACTGGTTTGCATGGCAAGAAGACTTGCATACAACACCGTTCAGTACTCCATAAAGAATTCAAACAGTGCTTGATGTTGTGGAAGTGAATATTCCAGCATTAGAAGGGTGTTCTAGGGTTCAGTATGAAATCCTGACAGAATCCAGACCTTGAGTGCAACGTGTCCCCTCGTGGGCTCGCTGCGCTCGCCAATCTTCGGCTGCAGGGGGCCCTTCGGTCGCCACACTAATCTATTCCCCTTCGGGTGGTTGCGTGGACCACCACCCAAGTGGGGCGGCTTGGCAGCAGTCAGGATTCCGACTGTTGAGAATTTACATGCGTTCCCTTATGGTATATTAACCATGCTCAGTTTGCTCTGAAGGTGCTTAACTGAAAATTATATAACCAAACTGAAAATCTGATACAAAGTGTAGACAATGGGCGGTATTCAAATGATATATCATGCCCAATCGCCTTTCTAAAGTGATCCCCATTATCAAGCATAACGCACCCATAGTAATCAGGTTTAGCTGCGTAAAGGGTTATGCGCCCTTGCTACCCCGGGGGTGGTGATCTGAAATTATTATACCACGCCTGTCAGCAGAAACAGGACAGGTGTGTATGGGGGTGAAAAAATTGAATACCGCTCAAGTATCAAAGTAACAAGTGAAAAAAAAGCAGAATACTGGTACTGCATTTTAGTCTGCACTAAAGTATTTGATGGTCTAAAAACATTTTTTGTTTTATGGCATTAACTTTTACGTTGCCTTTTTTTATTATTTGCTTGCAAAACTATTGAATAAGTAAATTGTTTGTACTTGTATTTTATCTATCCACACGTTAGAGATTCATCAATAATATACTGGGGCGTTCTTCGTACTCCCAGATAAATGTACATATCTATGACAAATCAGCACAACGGGCAACATCTCTAAGTGCCAGGGACACCCCAAAAAAAATTCTCTATCAGGGTCCACAGTGATCCACAGGATCTACCTTGGGATATATAGCAACGACAGTGGAGTGGGCACCAAACAGATATGTTTTGCAGACTCCCAGGATGCAATGGGACAGCCCTCTATATCCCCGCCTCCTGGCTCAGCCAATTCTGTTTTTAGTTTGGTGCGTCTTAAATGTATACGGTAAAGATACTCTAACAACTCTCCACCGGGTTGCGACATCTGTTACCTCCGAGTACACTGCTTTTGTTTAGGTAGGCATCAGACTGGATGTACTATCACTAGCAGAGAAGTTAAGACATCTGTTACTGAACAGCGGTTTAAGACGCATATAATGCAGCCTTACTGTTCTGGGGCAGAGACTACTCGACATTCGCTGACGCAGCTGCCACCTCGTGTGCACCAGCGCTAGGCCGGCTTTTTGTATGGGCACAATTGGCTCTTGCCCAAGGGCCCCAGGAGTCTAAGGGCCCTATGCTGATAGCTGAGTATCCCCTCTTTCCAGGGGTACCAGATGTTTGAAAATTGGCCCTGGGGAACAAGAGCTATCTGACTTCAAAGCAGTTGCCCCCATCCAAGACTGTTAATTGCTCTTCCCAGCCAGACATCTCAGGTCCTGTCTGACTTTTATAGTTTTTCTGAGGGGACTCTCCAAAATATGGGACCCCTTCCCTTTCAGTGGACACTGGCAGCTTGACTCTACTATGCCCAGAACCGGCGATATAAGCCTTCAAGCAGCTGGTCCCTGCTCCAGCTCCACACATCTGGTTTGCAGTTTTATACTTTCACCGCTGGAATGCTCTGGATCCTGAACTCTGATCCACAAGTCCCCACTATCTCCTGAAAGGTGGGACTCTCTAGTTTTTTTTATCACATCCAAAGCTAAGAAATCTTTTTACAGGAACTGGAGATATCTGCAGTCAAGCAAGCTGCCCTCCCACCGGAAAATTATGAATATTAAGCCCACTCCACTATCCGCTCCTCCCCTGCGTATTACACCCCCCCCCCCCCTACCACACTGGAAGTCATGTACCGGGGCCCATTCATTCAGCCCAATGCCTCGTCTACAGTTTAGTGTTCTCTCTCCCACCCCATCTTCCACCATCTGTGCAGTAAAGGAGTAATTAGCAGAAATTACTGCTTCAGGTCCTACATGCTGAGCGGAAGATAGAACACCCCCTACCGCTCGCTGATAGCACCCCCACCCCTACCTCTGGAGGATGGGTAGGTGGCCCAGTCCATTGCTGTGCCCAGGGGCCTACACTGTTAAGACGGCCCTGGTCACAGGGATCAGAGGTTCTGGGGATCAGAAGAGACTGCGATCCCTGAGGTTGATGTCAGCAGTGGGGAGTAAGGCGCTCCCGTGGTATCCCCTCCCCCTGTTCATGTCCAGTTTCCTCTGAGTTTCCCACCATGAACCAATATTCCCACTTCCGTCTGAGACACTTACACAAACAAGGTTCCATCTAAGTTGCTGGCGGCAGTGTTCACTGGTGTGTCTATATCTCCCAGCCGTCTATAGCGGTGTGGTTGAATACGGAGCAGGGATTAAAACTCCCTGTATCCCGCTCTCCTGAATTCGGTGATACGGCACTGAGTACCTACCAATACCTGTGGTATTGAGTAGTTGATTAGGTGCCTGATGCAAATGAGCGTTCTGAACATTTACTGTTGTAGTATTCGTTGTGTGTCAGAATACACTATTCTCTAGTATAAATGCAGTAATGTTTCTTCCTACCTACTTATATGTATTGAGTAGTCAAAATGTACTCATATTGTATAATGTGTGTGTGTGTGTGTATATATATATATATATACTTTTGGAGCTATTGTATAATGTGTGTGTGTGTGTGTGTGTGTGTGTGTATATATATATATATATATATATATATATAATATTTATATACTTTTGGAGCTATGCCCGTGTATACACCATAAATATCAAAAAAGTCCAATGGACAATATTTAGGCCCTCATTCCAAGTTGCTCGCTCGCTAGCTACTTTTTGCAGCTGTGCAAACGCATAGTCGCCGCCCACGGGGGAGTGTATTTTCACTTTGCAAGTGTGCGATCGCATGTGCAGCCGAGCGGGACGAAAAAGTTTTTTGCAGTTTCAGAGTAGGTCTAAACTTACTATGCCCTTGCGATCACTTCAGCCTGTTCGGTCCCGGAATTGACGTCAGACCCCCGCACCCCCCTGCAAATGCCTGGACACACCTGCGTTTTTCCTACCACTCCCAGAAAACGTTCTCTTTCTGTCAATCTTCTTGTGAACGGCTGTGCGAATGGAATCGTCGCTAGAAGCATTGCACAGCAACAATGCTGTTTGTACCCGTACGATGCACGTGCGCATTGCAGTGCATATACATGCACAGTAGTAACCTGATCACTGCGCTGCGAAAATCGTCAGCGTGCGATCAACTCGGAATGACCCCCTTAGTGCATAGGAAATTCCAAGCTCCTTGTCTTGATGTTCACCAACTCCATCACTCTAGAATACAAGAAAGGACAAGAGCACCTCCTAGTACAATATTGATTATTACCACCCAGTTGTGCAGTGCAATGAATAAAGGTGGACCCATACCGGATATAATTAATTTAACAGCTTATCTCAATTCTTGTAATGATCCATACGAAGTCATCGACCACATGCAGATTCAAGCAATTTTAATAAGATCAATGAAAAATGAAAAAAACATACATAGTGTAATAAAATTTACACAAACACAAGGACATGAATAATTGCCTGTATGTGATAAAAGAGAAAGAACAGCATATCTGAACCACAAGCATACAGCAGATGATTACCCAACATGTTTCGTCATGGAGAAGCTATGTCCTTAACATAAACATTCAAGTATACAGGTAACAGATCATCCCAATGGAAAAGAGCGTTTTATCATATTTTTACATAAAATAATTTAATAAAGAATGTATATATGCAATAAGCTAGATTCATTTATAATACATTTAGTCTGAGAGCTAAATAAAATAAGGGGAACAGAGTATTCTTTTGCATATATAGTCAACATGCCCAAATATGGGGCAGATGTATTAAGCCTGGAGAAGTGATAAAGCAGTGATAAGTGGAAAGTGATAATGTCCAGCCAATCAGCTCCTAACCATCATTTTTGAAACACGTAATGATTGGCTGGTGCATTATCACCTTCCACTTATAACTGCTTTATCACTTCTCCAGGCTTAACGCATCTGCCACATAGTCCCCATAGGTTGCAATGCATGCAATACTAAAATATCCTGTCCTTAGTTTGTGTTATGCTCCTCATGATGTAGCTAAGCACTCAGAAAGTAGCTGTGAAAGTTTACATGCTTTATATGACCATGGCTAGTCAATTTGACTGTTACTTTCCCTAATATGGATTATTGCACACATAGGGGGTAATTGAGACCTGATCGCTAGGCTGCGTTTTCGTGCAGCCTGTGATCAGGTCTGAACTGTGCATGCTTAAGCACCGCAATGCGCAGGCGCGTCAGTACGCAGCGCCAGGCAGTGATGGGATGGTACAAAAAAAGCAATCGCACTGGCGATCGCAAGGTGACTGACAGGAATAGGCCGTTTGTGACGTCCGCTCCGTCCCCGATCATCGCACTGGAACATTAAGTCCTGGGCTGTGCAGAGACTACACAAACTTCTGTTTGTGAAGTTCTCCTGCACATGCGATCGCACCACCGCACAGCGATTTCCCCCTCCCCCTGTAGGCGGCGACTACCTGAGCGTTGGGATGCAAAAAACGTACCCTAGCGATCTGTCCTGAATTCTGCCCATAGAGCGGTATCAAATTAGCCACAGTAATTTACCACAGCTAATTGACCCGCCCAGGGCTATCCTATTAGCCCTGATGCTGGCAGTTTTCGGGAATTTTGTGGCAGGCAAAACTAAATCCCTGATAAATATTATTTGAGTAAACTGCCATGAAAACTCATAGGTTTGTGTCTTTTCACAGATCCTATTTGTTTCCTTGCGAAAATGTGCAATTGTTCACATGAAAAAGAAAAAAAACCCAGGCTATAACTGGATAGTCCAATAATGACCACTGGGCAAAAATTGAGACAATAGCCAGTTTTTTGTGCCACCAATTACCGTGGCTAATAGGATACCCTATAGAGAAGAATACTTACTGTGCCATCTTCATTGTAAAGGAAATAACTGCTTTAGTTTGGACTTCTTGTATATTTGTGATGAGACAGAGTCACCCTCAATTGACTTTCAATCTAAGATCACTTGGGGTTTATCTATTAGTAGCCCTTTCTATAACATGACCTGACCACAAGATAGGACATGGAATAGAAAATCTGCCAGGAACAATTATGCTGAAATAGTCATGTTCCCTCGCCTCCACCCCTTCCCCTCATTTACTAATGTTTTCCTATGCCCCCATTTTATGTAGTAATGTAACTAGAAATACTATGTATGTGTAGTATTTTCCATAGGTCATGCATTACAGTATGCATTTGACTGATTGATATGGTACCTGTCTTCAACAAAGTTATGCAATGAAATCAAATTCATAAGCTTTAATTCAGTTATTTCCATTTATCTTCATTTGAACCCACTTTACTAAGCCTCATAAATGTATTCACTGAAAGTGCTCACCCATTCCTGTTATTTTCCAGTCTAAGTGTAGATTAATTAAAGCATCCTAAAGGGAAAATTGTTGCCAAAAGCATGAAATAAAATTCTGGCTACCATTTATTTAGTACATTCTAGAAAATCATAGTCACAATCTAATTGGTTGCTAGGGCACTTAACTAAATCTACCTCCAAATCTTGGCAAATCTGTCATGTCTCAGTTGTTTTATCCAATCTGAACACCTTCAGTAACTAAACCGTCATCAGTTGACCTACAGTGTGCACATTTTATATCCTAGTCAATGTTTCTTGTCAAGGATTCATTTGTATCAGAAATAAATTGTGGATTTTTTAATTATGTTTGTCAAATAATTATTTTATGTTAAATCACCAATTTTATTTGCAAACACAAAGCTTGGCCATGGGTACGAGCTTCATTCGAAATGATGCCACATAATACATGGTAATATTTGAACATGGCAAATCATTTTGTTTAATAAAATCTATGAATCTGACACACTATGGCTGGATGATTTGATATTTATTTGTAAAGTATTTTAAGATTCAGTGGCCTTGAATTTTTATTAACCTAACACAATAAAAAATAACCAGGCGCAATAATAATTTTATAATAGGAATATCTGAATGCAGTTTACTTATGCTGCACCTAAATATGCCACAGATTTTTAATATAACCTGAAATAGATCAGAACTAAATGTTTTCATGAGTGCACTCCGGAATATATGTAACATTGGCCAAACTCAGCTGGATTTTAGTAATCACTTTTGCTCCATTAATTTTGGACACTTGTCCATTGAAACCTTTTCCTTTATTTTATTTTTATTATTTTTCAGGGGAGAGCGCTGTTAACGATGTCCAAGTGCTATGCTCGACCCTTCTTTTTTTTTTTCCTGTTAGTGCCGGTGACACAATACACATGAATGGCGCTTCTGTAGCGCTAATCAGTTCACCGCACAACTGCTCCAGTAATCACTATGGACACCTGCTGCCAGAAGAAGAGAAGTGTCCCTGCCAGCACTGCTTAATTCACCCACGGCAGCTCCGGTATTCACTGCAGGTAATTAAATTCTTACCCACCAAGTGGTGTACAGTCCTGTTCCCAAGCTAACAGGGATGCAGATAACTCTGTATACATCATGTCATGGGACCCCACTGGTATTAGGGTTATTACGGATGATCCAGATCAATCTGTGGTATATTAGGGGTCATTCCGAGTTGATCGCTCGCTAGCAGTTTTTTGGCAGCCGTGCAAACGCTATGCCGCCTCCCACTGGGAGTGTATTTTAGCTTAGAAGTGCGAACGGTTGTATCGCAGAGCGGCTACAAAATTTTTTGTGTAGTTTCAGAGTAGCTCAAAACCTACTCAGCGTTTGTGATCACTTCAGACTATTCAGTTCCGGATTTGACGTCACAAACCCGCCCAGCGTTCGCCAAGCCACGCCTGCGTTTTTCCTGGCACACCTGCATTTTTCCGCACACTCCCTGAAAATGGTCAGTTGCCACCCAGAAACGCCCACTTCATGTCAATCACTCTGCGGCAAGCAGTGAGACTGAAATGCATCGCTAGACCCTGTGCTAAACGACATTGTTCGTTGTGCCCGTACGTCGCGCGTGCGCATTGCGCCGCATAAGTAGAACTGACATTTTTTAGCCTGATTGCTGCGCTGTGAACAAATGCAGCTAGCAATCCACTCGGAATGACCTCCCTTGTATTGATTACTAATAATTTTTAAAATATATACTGTGAAATTTTCTTATTGTATTTTAAATACATTTTATAGTGACAATAGCTTTTTTGCGCACGTTATTGGTGGTTAAACACCATAATTTTATTACATTGCAAGAAATATAATTACCAAGTAATTAGCCAGGCGCTGATTTAAGAGGTGTTTTGCTTAAGCAGCTAATCGAAAAACCAGGATGTTATAGTTAAAAAAAAGTTGTATATGAATAAGTCCAAGTTTATATACAACTTTTTTCAACTATAACATTTGATTTTATGTGCAGTGCTGTATTTGGCCCTTATCTTTATTTCTTGCTGTACCATAATTTTATTAACCTGATTAAAATGTTAAAGATGGTTTTAGTAAGTGATCAAATGTCCAGAAGAATTTGACTTACTGTAGGTCCAGTATTTAATGGATTAGGTTATCAACAACTGTGTTGTTTTTTGTTGTTGCTGTTGTTTGTTTTGTTCAAACTGCTGTGCCTGTTGATTGGTTGAACTGGGATTTATGAGTCTTTTAAAAAATAAAGTTTGAACCCTACAAATTTTAGGCATATTTTATTTTCACATAATAGTCTGGGTTTGTGAAATAGCATTACCCCATTGATACTGTAAAAGGAAGCACCTGGCATTGAAGTGTCAGGGATTCAGGTCAAGGGTCATTATTATATTGAAAAGGGTGATGACCAAGGACATCTGTATGAATTGTGCCATTAGGAGTTATACAAAAAATAGGCCAAACTGTGCTCTTATCATACAGGATTATATATTTGATTTATCATATGTTCCATTCGCTGTGATTTGCTTTTGTCATAATTATGGTGCTGTGATCTTTATAAAGATCCATAGTGGAGCATTTAGTGACCTATGTCGTGTAGAAATATCCAGTGTGGAGGTACCACGTGACTATAGTCTTGTTGTCAGTAGGAAATGTGTATTTTACATGTATACAAGAGGGATGCGGTCAAGATGCCGCCGGCCGGAATCCTGGCGGTCGAAATACCGACGCCGGAATCCCGACCGCCACAATCCCGACATATTCTCCCTCCGTGGGTGTCCACGACACCCATAGAGGGAGAATATAATAGAGTGCCGAGTGTAGCGAGGCACCGCGCCCGCAGCGTGGCGAGCGAAGCGAGCCCGCAAGGGGCTGCGTTCCGCTCGCCACCCCTGTCGGGATTGTGTGGTCGGGATTCCGGCGTTGGGATTTCGACCGCCGGGATTCCGGCCGGCGGCATTTAGTACTGATCCCATACAAGATGGGCAATTCTGAAATCTTTGATTTTACAAGAATTTTTTTTTTTTTTTCTGTGAGTGTGAACTATGTGAGATCATGCTAATGAATATATTGCAAGACACAACTACATAAAAAAATGATGGCTTTTTAAAATGTTATTTTTAGAAGTGTTATCCACAGAACTGACTTCAAATGGCTGTAGCTTAAACTTTAGCCAACACAGAAACAGTTATACATCAAAGTATTCTAAGAAGTAAGGAAAATGTTCCAATAAACCCCACTGTTGTCCATCTAAGTTCAGATAATGTGTGGCTTGGCACATTAAACCACCCTCTTTGTTAGAAGAGTTTTCTATTTGATGCTATTTATATTAGAAAACAGGGCTCTAAAAGATGTTTTGCATAAGAAAGGTTGGTTGGCGAGAGCTCCATTAAGATATAATAATAATTTTTTTATGGTCATTTTGGAAGCAGCGATTGTGCTTTAATAATGACATTGAATGCAACATAGTTAGAAGCAACCACTGAAACCTGTGGGTAAATGGTTTACAATCCATCATGGACTATATAATACCCCTTTCACACCGCAGCTTGTACCCGGTAATTTGACGTTTTTACTGGCTTCCTAAACGGTTCGAGCTGCGATGTGAAAGGGTCACCTTAAATTTACCGTTTACAAAATACCGGTATTTTGAAACGGTAAAAAAGCAGGGTCCTACCCGTTTCAGACCCGTTTAATTGTGCAGTGTGAAAGGGTCTGAAACGGTATTTGCAAGCCCCAGAAGGTGATAGGCTGTCTCCATGTGTGATCTCACCAGGCAGAAGCAGGAAATAAACATTTAAAATGACAACCACTGTTTTGTATGGGTGAAACGGGTTCAGTGTGAAAGGTACCAAAACGGTAATGAAATGGTAATATACTGGTTACAACATGCGATGTGAAAGGGGTTTAACTGCTCAGACCCGTTTTAAGAACCGTTTAAAAAACCGTTTCAAAAGCAGGTTTTGCAATGTGAAAGCAGCATAAGTGTCTCAGAAGTGTATATTTACAGGTTTTAATTAAGACCTAACTATTAAGATTTTACTGCACACATTGTACCCTTGTTATTTTTACATTGGATGTGTTCTATGTCTCGTATTATGGCAAAGTATGTTGCATTGCTACACTACAAAATGGGAGACAAGTGCTCACAAGAGAAACACTAATGGTAAAGCATCAACTTTCTGCATTATAGAATACTATCTCCTTCTGATAAAGTTTGGGTAATGTACAGAGATTATAAAAGCAATTTGAAAGCACACTAATACATCTGCATACCTCCCAACCATCCTGATTTTCACGGGACAGTCCTGCTGTCCCACCCGTGTGCCGCAGTGTCCCACGGTGGGAGGGAGGGGGTGCAGTTGAGTCTCTAGTCACTAGCTGCAGCAGTGGTGAATAGATGCTGTGCGCGTTTCTATTCACGGGAGACAGGTACTGGGGGCATACCAGCAGTTCATAGAGCACTAGGCATGCCCCCACAGTTATGGAAAATAGAGGCGTGGCTGTGATAGCGGTACTACTGTGAATCCATGCCCCCTTTTCCATAGGCCACATCCCATTTTTTCGTGAGAGTCCAACATCAGAGGGGACATATGTTGGGAGGAATGCATCTGCATGTTATGGGGTTTAATTGCTAAAGAATGCATGTGATAGAATTCATTTTCTAGGTATATATGCTGAGTACTAATAAAATCAGAACCCATGGAATCATTGTAATATTCAAACTTTATAAAAACTATCAAGGACTGTAGTAAGTGTCCACAGGACATGGTACTGAGGGGGAAGCATTGCCATGGGCCCTCTAAAAAATGTGATAAAATGTGTGCACTGTCCAGGCAGCACCAGCAGCATCCTATGGGGAGAAGAAGTCTCTCCTCATAGGATGATGGCTGTTGTGGACATGGCTATGTAATCTGCAGGAGGTGCCATGCCTTCTACAGATCACATAGCCCCACCCAGAGCAGCTGGCCCCTATGGGGAGAGACTTCCTTCTGAGTGCACACCACTCCCACCCTCGCATCTCTTCCTTCCAGCCGCCGTCCTTTGGGTGCAGTATGTGTCACTCAGACTGCTGCACTCACTTAATTGCTGCTTGTCTTTATTTTATTGCATGGACGTGTAAGGGCCCAGTTACTCCTACATTACACCCAGTAAGGTGTTGTTTCATTTCTCTTTATAGATGTGATGATTACATTTTTCTCATTTTTTTTCTTTTCCCTGTTTCTTTTTGCATTCTTTTCCCTTTTATTCCATATCTTCTTGTTTACGGTTATCTTTAAAAAAGTATTATGTACTTTATATATGGTAATGTTGATCAATGTTTTATACATGTACTGCCACTCTTTCTTCAATAAGAATGTACTGAGTTAAAAAAGAAGTCCGCTAATTAGGAGTATCTAGCTAAAGTGGTTGACTGTTATTATCATCAGTGTGTTTTCTGAATATTCCCCAGAATGTCAGCTCTTAAATGAAATCTTAGTGGTGGCAGTATTTTCATTAATAATGTTAAGACAGACCTGGTGGATTTGTTTTTATTAACCCTTTCATACCGAATAGATCATAATGTGACAATGTATTTTTTTTATGAATCCCAGGATATAATTTGCCTTTACAGCTGTGAACTAGCATTGTGAGCTGCTACTCAGCATTCTGTCAACCAGGGGTTAAAGTGGTCCACTGCAGTCTGTCACAGCAGCAACTAGTAAGGAGGATCATATCCTGCACTGCAGGTTTCTTATGGCTGCCCTGCAGTCGCCTGCCCTCAACATCTATTACAGGTAGCTGCATCTGTCTGTTTCAGGTTGCAGCCAGATCTGCGTTCATCTCTGCACATGCTGGGGGCTACCCAGCACAGGGCCCTATTGGCATTATGTGTATAAACATCACTACTACTGTGGCATTATGTGTATAAGCAGCACTGCTACAGTGGGCATTATGTGTTAGGGGCACTGCTACTGTGACCATTATGTGTATAAGCTGCACTACTGTGAAATGTGTAAGCAGCACTACTACTCTGGCATTATGTGTAAAAGTGGCACTACTGCTGTGGGCATTGTGTATAAACTAGCACTACTGGATGCATTATGTGTATAAGCTAGCACTACTGTGGGTGTTGTGTGTAAGGGGCACTACTACTGTGGGCATTAAGTGTAAGGAGCACTACTACTGTGGGCATTATGTGTATAAACTAGCACTACTGGATGCATTATGTGTATAAGCTAGCACTACTGTGGGCGTTGTGTGTAAGGGGCACTACTACTGTGGGCATTAAGTGTAAGGAGCACTACTACTGTGGGCTTTGCATATAAGGGACACTACTGTGTGATGTAATGTGTATAATGGATACTGCTGTGTGGTGTAACATGTATAAGGGATACTACTATTTAGTGTAACGGGAATAATGAGCACTACTGTGTGATGTAACATGACTATGGGGCACTACTGTGTGTCGTAACATGAGTAAGGGGCACTACTATGTGGAGTAATATGAATTAGGGGCATTACTTGAGATGTAATGAACATAAGATTGTGCTACTGTGTGGCATAATTTGAATTGGGGGTACTATTGTGTAACCACACCCCTTCCTTGTGAGACCACACCCATTTTTGTGCCACACAACTTTGGGGCGCTTTGTTCCTTTAGAAAGTATGGGAGGTAGGGCACAAATTTATAATTTGTCGGAGAGTGACGAAGCCCCTGGCACCAGCCCTGGCTCCGCCTAATGGGAGGAGGGCTAGGTGGCAAGGGAAATGAGTTCCACCACCTCTCCAGGACCATTTTAAGCACTATTGTCAACTAGTATTTCTGAATACTTTGCCATCAGTTTTTCCGAATTGTAATCCATTATTATCTAAGTAGCAGTTATTACCATGGCCTGGGTGCCCTACATGTATTTTGATAAAATTTAATCTCCCATGTCGTAGCCACGTTCAGTATTTTCTGTAGCTAGTAACTATCCCGCTCTGTGTTACTAACACTACATTGCTTAAAATATTGTATACAAATGTGTACATACTGCTTTCTACAAAGTAGCATCTGCCACCTACAGGGTAATTTACTAAAAAGACTGAAATGGCAGAGCGCAATACTGGTCCCTGCAGTACCCCCACTAATATCTTATTATTTAGTGCATTTCAGTACTTGGGTTTAGTTTTAGATCAATCGGTTACACCCACTGCACTTAGCTTTATATATTATGAACAAATAAAATATGTTAATCTCCTTTTAATATTGGAGAATTTTATACACATTTTGTATTTTTAATTCCATTTTCTGTTTTAGTTTTGTATCCCTTTAAAAAATATATCCATTTGAAGTTTATTGATTTGGAATGAAGTTAAAACAAAAAGTTGTGATAATGCTGGACTACTGCACCTGAGTATCATAATATTGAAGCACATCTGGAACTTGCAGGCAGTAACTTGTGTAAAACACTGGCTGAATAAGTAATTGAGCCTTGGGGCATGAAATCAAGAATTTTGATAGGGCTGTACGAAGCCATTATCTTCTGGCAGCAGGAGCCACGCTTTCTCATGGAAGTTATCCATTTAATCTGCTCTAACACTTTCCTTTTCTCATTCCAGAACATTGAAAGGCTCTTCGGAACATAACAAACCCTATTTAACAATCAAATATCCACTTAAAATATGACTTACTTTGTTGGCAAGTTACGGTAGCTGTGAGAGGTACATAATGTTAAGCAAAGGAAAGCTTCTAGTAATGGACTGATTTCCTCTAATTGAAAATGAATTAGTATTTCTACAACCCTTTATTATTATGTTCGCTTAATTAGTTTTCTGTGAGGTATGCGTGAGCGTTCTCTTTGCACCTGCAAATTAAATCCAAGAAAATAATGCAGCGGCCGCAGATTAGTGCGAGAGACGGTGATTGTAATCCTATGTGATAGAAGATCACAATACTAATAATGATACTAAGAACTGTACTCTGCGTTTATTGACATTTATACAAAGGCAAATAGGTTCCATCTGTGATGGGGATTTGATGACAAGGACAGCTGTCAGTTTAGAACTGAATCTCAACTGAAACCAAATTCTTTAAGGATGACCAAATACCTTCCAGATGGAAATGATTTTTTATGTGTACAAAAGAAAATAAATCTTTCTAATATCCCGTTTTCAGTTATCTAGGCTACTAGATAGACATACAAATGTTCAGTACACTTAAATGTTATCATATGTAGGTTGTGAGCTTTTTTTCAGGTTAATATTAAACAATCGTTATGACCTTTATTTGTGTATTTTCATTGGCACTAACCTTTTGCATTTTTTATGCAACCAATATTTCACTGTCAGAACTGATTACAGGACATTGTATTTCTCTATAACGTTGCACATGTAATTTGACAGGATACTTTTCCTTTTATCCTGTATTGGAACATCACCTGTAGGGGATGATACTCAAACTGCTGGTAGTGTCATGCTGTGGCTCTGGCTGGGCCATCTATTTTTTCTTTATTAAGTTATTTATTTTTATTTATTAACAGTTTCTAATATAGCGCAGCATATTCCTTTACACAGTTGGAAACAAGGGGGGTCATTCTGATCTGATTGCACGCTAGCTATTTTTTACAGTGCTGCGATCAGGTCAAAACTCTGCAAAACTGCGCATGCATATGCACCGCAATGCGCAGGCACGTCGTACGGGTACAAAGCGGATCGGTGCTGGGCGATGGATTTAACGAAGAATCCATTCGCACAGGCGATCGCAAGAAGATTGACAGGAAGAAGGCGTGTATGGGAGTCAACTGACCGTTTTCAGGGAGTAGTTGGAAAAACGCAGGTGTGTCCAAGCGTTTGCAGGGCGGGTGTCTGACGTCAATTCCGGGACCGGACAGGCTGAAGTGATCGCAGCGGCTGAGTAAGTTCAGACCTACTCAGAAACTGCACAAACTGTTTTTGTACCGCTCGGCTGCACAAGCTTCACACATTTGCAAAGCGAAAATACACTCCCCCATAGGCGGCGACTATCTGATCGCAGCGTTACAAAAAATAGCTAGCGAGCGATCAACTTGGAATGACCACCTATGACAGACCTTGTAATGGCAGACAACATAGAGGTAGGAAGGGCCTGCTTGCAAGCTTACTATCTGTAGAACTATGCTGTTAGTGTTTTGTTTCTGCTTGTATGACTTTGCATAGAAAGGACTGTATGGACTAAGTTGACACTTCACTGATATGTGCAGGTAGGTAGAGAGGGTATTTTCCCATGGGCCAATGCTTGATTCATGTCACTGAAAAAAATAGGTTTAGGATTCAATTAATGGTCTTTTACAGCTGCCTTGCCAGAGGCAGAGTCCTGTTAACATTTAAGAAGTTTGATTGCAAAAACCCTGAGGCTACTGGAGGGTGATGAAGGAGATGAGCGTAGTCTAATCTAACTAATGGACTGTTCACAGTAGAAAACCTGCAACTCTTTAGCCACATCCTCATCTCTACTGACATATTGCTAGTGCATTTTAAAATTGCATACAGCTGATTGCACATTGCGTGCCGTATTTACACTACATACTAATCACACTTGTTAAAACTGCTATTGTCTCAAACTGAATTTTAACAGCAGGGTTTCAGTTCTCTATCAATCTAGAGATGAGCGCCTGAAATTTTTCGGGTTTTGTGTTTTGGTTTTGGGTTCGGTTCCGCGGCCGTGTTTTGGGTTCGAACGCGTTTTGGCAAAACCTCACCGAATTTTTTTTGTCGGATTCGGGTGTGTTTTGGATTCGGGTGTTTTTTTCCAAAAACACTAAAAAACAGCTTAAATCATAGAATTTGGGGGTCATTTTGATCCCAAAGTATTATTAACCTCAAAAACCATAATTTACACTCATTTTCAGTCTATTCTGAATACCTCACACCTCACAATATTATTTTTAGTCCTAAAATTTGCACCGAGGTCGCTGTGTGAGTAAGATAAGCGACCCTAGTGGCCGACACAAACACCGGGCCCATCTAGGAGTGGCACTGCAGTGTCACGCAGGATGTCCCTTCCAAAAAACCCTCCCCAAACAGCACATGACGCAAAGAAAAAAAGAGGCGCAATGAGGTAGCTGTGTGAGTAAGATTAGCGACCCTAGTGGCCGACACAAACACCGGGCCCATCTAGGAGTGGCACTGCAGTGTCACGCAGGATGTCCCTTCCAAAAAACCCTCCCCAGACAGCACATGACGCAAAGAAAAAAAGAGGCGCAATGAGGTAGCTGACTGTGTGAGTAAGATTAGCGACCCTAGTGGCCGACACAAACACCGGGCTCATCTAGGAGTGGCACTGCAGTGTCACGCAGGATGTCCCTTCCAAAAAACCCTCCCCAAACAGCACATGACGCAAAGAAAAAAAGAGGCGCAATGAGGTAGCTGTGTGAGTAAGATTAGCGACCCTAGTGGCCGACACAAACACCGGGCCCATCTAGGAGTGGCACTGCAGTGTCACGCAGGATGTCCCTTCCAAAAAACCCTCCCCAAACAGCACATGACGCAAAGAAAAAAAGAGGCGCAATGAGGTAGCTGTGTGAGTAAGATTAGCGACCCTAGTGGCCGACACAAACACCGGGCCCATCTAGGAGTGGCACTGCAGTGTCACGCAGGATGTCCCTTCCAAAAAACCCTCCCCAAACAGCACATGACGCAAAGAAAAAAAGAGGCGCAATGAGGTAGCTGACTGTGTGAGTAAGATTAGCGACCCTAGTGGCCGACACAAACACCGGGCCCATCTAGGAGTGGCACTGCAGTGTCACGCAGGATGTCCCTTCCAAAAAACCCTCCCCAAACAGCACATGACGCAAAGAAAAAAAGAGGCGCAATGAGGTAGCTGTGTGAGTAAGATTAGCGACCCTAGTGGCCGACACAAACACCGGGCCCATCTAGGAGTGGCACTGCAGTGTCACGCAGGATGGCCCTTCCAAAAAACCCTCCCCAAACAGCACATGACGCAAAGAAAAAAAGAGGCGCAATGAGGTAGCTGACTGTGTGAGTAAGATTAGCGACCCTAGTGGCCGACACAAACACCGGGCCCATCTAGGAGTGGCACTGCAGTGTCACGCAGGATGTCCCTTCCAAAAAACCCTCCCCAATCAGCACATGATGCAAAGAAAAAGAAAAGAAAAAAGAGGTGCAAGATGGAATTGTCCTTGGGCCCTCCCACCCACCCTTATGTTGTATAAACAAAACAGGACATGCACACTTTAACCAACCCATCATTTCAGTGACAGGGTCTGCCACACGACTGTGACTGATATGACGGGTTGGTTTGGACCCCCCCCAAAAAAGAAGCAATTAATCTCTCCTTGCACAAACTGGCTCTACAGAGGCAAGATGTCCACCTCATCTTCACCCTCCGATATATCACCGTGTACATCCCCCTCCTCACAGATTATCAATTCGTCCCCACTGGAATCCACCATCTCAGCTCCCTGTGTACTTTGTGGAGGCAATTGCTGCTGGTCAATGTCTCCGCGGAGGAATTGATTATAATTAATTTTAATGAACATCATCTTCTCCACATTTTCTGGATGTAACCTCGTACGCCGATTGCTGACAAGGTGAGCGGCGGCACTAAACACTCTTTCGGAGTACACACTTGTGGGAGGGCAACTTAGGTAGAATAAAGCCAGTTTGTGCAAGGGCCTCCAAATTGCCTCTTTTTCCTGCCAGTATAAGTACGGACTGTGTGACGTGCCTACTTGGATGCGGTCACTCATATAATCCTCCACCATTCTATCAATGTTGAGAGAATCATATGCAGTGACAGTAGACGACATGTCCGTAATCGTTGTCAGGTCCTTCAGTCCGGACCAGATGTCAGCATCAGCAGTCGCTCCAGACTGCCCTGCATCACCGCCAGCGGGTGGGCTCGGAATTCTGAGCCTTTTCCTCGCACCCCCAGTTGCGGGAGAATGTGAAGGAGGAGATGTTGACAGGTCGCGTTCCGCTTGACTTGACAATTTTGTCACCAGCAGGTCTTTCAACCCCAGCAGACCTGTGTCTGCCGGAAAGAGAGATCCAAGGTAGGCTTTAAATCTAGGATCGAGCACGGTGGCCAAAATGTAGTGCTCTGATTTCAACAGATTGACCACCCGTGAATCCTTGTTAAGCGAATTAAGGGCTGCATCCACAAGTCCCACATGCCTAGCGGAATCGCTCCGTGTTAGCTCCTCCTTCAATGCCTCCAGCTTCTTCTGCAAAAGCCTGATGAGGGGAATGACCTGACTCAGGCTGGCAGTGTCTGAACTGACTTCACGTGTGGCAAGTTCAAAGGGCATCAGAACCTTGCACAACGTTGAAATCATTCTCCACTGCACTTGAGACAGGTGCATTCCACCTACTATATCATGCTCAATTGTATAGGCTTGAATGGCCTTTTGCTGCTCCTCCAACCTCTGAAGCATATAGAGGGTTGAATTCCACCTCGTTACCACTTCTTGCTTCAGATGATGGCAGGGCAGGTTCAGTAGTTTTTGGTGGTGCTCCAGTTTTCTGTACGTGGTGCCTGTACGCCGAAAGTGTCCCGCAATTCTTCTGGCCACCGACAGCATCTCTTGCACGCCCCTGTCTTTTTTAAAAAAATTCTGCACCACCAAATTCAAGGTATGTGCAAAACATGGGACGTGCTGGAATTGGCCCAGATTTAATGCACACACAATATTGCTGGCGTTGTCCGATGCCACAAATCCACAGGAGAGTCCAATTGGGGTAAGCCATTCCGCGATGATCTTCCTCAGTTGCCGTAAGAGGTTTTCAGCTGTGTGCGTATTCTGGAAAGCGGTGATACAAAGCGTAGCCTGCCTAGGAAAGAGTTGGCGTTTGCGAGATGCTGCTACTGGTGCCGCCGCTGCTGTTCTTGCGGCGGGAGTCCATACATCTACCCAGTGGGCTGTCACAGTCATATAGTCCTGACCCTGCCCTGCTCCACTTGTCCACATGTCCGTGGTTAAGTGGACATTGGGTACAGCTGCATTTTTTAGGACACTGGTGACTCTTTTTCTGAGGTCTGTGTACATTTTCGGTATCGCCTGCCTAGAGAAATGGAACCTAGATGGTATTTGGTACCGGGGACACAGTACCTCCAACAAGTCTCTAGTTGGCTCTGCAGTAATGATGGATACCGGAACCACGTTTCTCACCACCCAGGATGCCAAGGCCTCAGTTATCCGCTTTGCAGTAGGATGACTGCTGTGATATTTCATCTTCCTCGCAAAGGACTGTTGAACAGTCAATTGCTTACTGGAAGTAGTACAAGTGGGCTTACGACTTCCCCTCTGGGATGACCATCGACTCCCAGCGGCAACAACAGCAGCGCCAGCAGCAGTAGGCGTTACACGCAAGGATGCATCGGAGGAATCCCAGGCAGGAGAGGACTCGTCAGAATTGCCAGTGACATGGCCTGCAGGACTATTGGCATTCCTGGGGAAGGAGGAAATTGACACTGAGGGAGTTGGTGGGGTGGTTTGCGTGAGCTTGGTTACAAGAGGAAGGGATTTACTGGTCAGTGGACTGCTTCCGCTGTCACCCAAAGTTTTTGAACTTGTCACTGACTTATTATGAATGCGCTGCAGGTGACGTATAAGGGAGGATGTTCCGAGGTGGTTAACGTCCTTACCCCTACTTATTACAGCTTGACAAAGGGAACACACGGCTTGACACCTGTTGTCCGCATTTCTGGTGAAATACCTCCACACCGAAGAGCTGATTTTTTTGGTATTTTCACCTGGCATGTCAACGGCCATATTCCTCCCACGGACAACAGGTGTCTCCCCGGGTGCCTGACTTAAACAAACCACCTCACCATCAGAATCCTCCTGGTCAATTTCCTCCCCAGCGCCAGCAACACCCATATCCTCCTCATCCTGGTGTACTTCAACACTGACATCTTCAATCTGACTATCAGGAACTGGACTGCGGGTGCTCCTTCCAGCACTTGCAGGGGGCGTGCAAATGGTGGAAGGCGCATGCTCTTCACGTCCAGTGTTGGGAAGGTCAGGCATCGCAACCGACACAATTGGACTCTCCTTGTGGATTTGGGATTTCGAAGAATGCACAGTTCTTTGCTGTGCTGCTTTTGCCAGCTTGAGTCTTTTCATTTTTCTAGCGAGAGGCTGAGTGCTTCCATCCTCATGTGAAGCTGAACCACTAGCCATGAACATAGGCCAGGGCCTCAGCCGTTCCTTGCCACTCCGTGTGGTAAATGGCATATTGGCAAGTTTACGCTTCTCCTCCGACAATTTTATTTTAGGTTTTGGAGTCCTTTTTTTACTGATATTTGGTGTTTTGGATTTGACATGCTCTGTACTATGACATTGGGCATCGGCCTTGGCAGACGACGTTGCTGGCATTTCATCGTCTCGGCCATGACTAGTGGCAGCAGCTTCAGCACGAGGTGGAAGTGGATCTTGATCTTTCCCTAATTTTGGAACCTCAACATTTTTGTTCTCCATATTTTAATAGGCACAACTAAAAGGCACCTCAGGTAAACAATGGAGATGGATGGATTGGATACTAGTATACAATTATGGACGGGCTGCCGAGTGCCGACACAGAGGTAGCCACAGCCGTGAACTACCGCACTGTACTGTGTCTGCTGCTAATATATAGACTGGTTGATAAAGAGATAGTATACTCGTAACTAGTATGTATGTATAAAGAAAGAAAAAAAAACCACGGTTAGGTGGTATATACAATTATGGACGGGCTGCCGAGTGCCGACACAGAGGTAGCCACAGCCGTGAACTACCGCACTGTACTGTGTCTGCTGCTAATATAGACTGGTTGATAAAGAGATAGTATACTACTAATATTATATACTGGTGGTCAGGTCACTGGTCACTAGTCACACTGGCAGTGGCACTCCTGCAGCAAAAGTGTGCACTGTTTAATTTTAATATAATATTATGTACTCCTGGCTCCTGCTATAACCTATAACTGGCACTGCAGTAGTGCTCCCCAGTCTCCCCCACAATTATAAGCTGTGTGAGCTGAGCAGTCAGACAGATATATAATATATATAGATGATGCAGCACACTGGCCTGAGCCTGAGCAGTGCACACAGATATGGTATGTGACTGACTGAGTCACTGTGTGTATCGCTTTTTTCAGGCAGAGAACGGATATATTAAATAAACTGCACTGTGTGTCTGGTGGTCACTCACTATATAATATATTATGTACTCCTGGCTCCTGCTATAACCTATAACTGGCACTGCAGTAGTGCTCCCCAGTCTCCCCCACAATTATAAGCTGTGTGAGCTGAGCAGTCAGACAGATATATATAATATTATATATAGATAATAGATGATGCAGCACACTGGCCTGAGCCTGAGCAGTGCACACAGATATGGTATGTGACTGAGTCACTGTGTGCTGTGTATCGCTTTTTTCAGGCAGAGAACGGATTATATTATGTACTCCTGGCTCCTGCTATAACCTATAACTGGCACTGCAGTAGTGCTCCCCAGTCTCCCCCACAATTATAAGCTGTGTGAGCTGAGCAGTCAGACAGATATATATAATATTATATATAGATAATAGATGATGCAGCACACTGGCCTGAGCCTGAGCAGTGCACACAGATATGGTATGTGACTGAGTCACTGTGTGCTGTGTATCGCTTTTTTCAGGCAGAGAACGGATTATAAATAAAAGTGGTGGTCACTGGTCACTATCGGCAAAACTCTGCACTGTACACTACTGAGTACTCCTAATGCTCCCCAAAATTAGTAAATCAAGTGTCTCTCTAATCTATTCTAATTCTAAACGGAGAGGACGCCAGCCACGTCCTCTCCCTATCAATCTCAATGCACGTGTGAAAATGGCGGCGACGCGCGGCTCCTTATATAGAATCCGAGTCTCGCGAGAATCCGACAGCGTCATGATGACGTTCGGGCGCGCTCGGGTTAACCGAGCAAGGCGGGAAGATCCGAGTCGCTCGGACCCGTGAAAAAAAACATGAAGTTCTGGCGGGTTCGGATTCAGAGAAACCGAACCCGCTCATCTCTATATCAATCAAAGGTATTCTGTGTCATTTCTGAGAGTAAGTAGTGTTTTACTGTGACAAAAGCAAAGAAGAGGTTGTGATGAAAGGTACAGTATATATCCGTGGCTAATTTCCCATTAGGCATGTGAGGCACATGCCTAGGGGTGGCACCAGGGACGTGCGGTGAGCTAAATGGCTCAGGAGGCACTGGCTAACCCCAGAGCCAGAATTCTATGCAATATATGAGCCAAAGTATACATCTGGGCATTATACACAGGTGCAGCAGTATAAACTCCTGTAAATTTGGTGAGTTTTGATCAGAGATGTGCAGAAAAGATAAGTAAGTGAGGCACTGCCTCACCTGCCATAGACTTTTTACTCCAGAGTTTGGGCCATAAAAATTATTAGAATAATGCAAAGAAGGTATTTCAAACAAATTATTAGTATTTTTCATATACTTTATTCAGTCTGAACTCTGGTTTAAACGTAAGTATGACAGAAGTATGACAGGAAAGGCTCTGCCTCACCTGCCTCACCCCACCGCACGTCACTGGGTGGCACATGTTTGGGGGCGGCACTTGGATGCTTGTGTTGGTACGGTCAGCCCAAAATGTACCAGTAATTGCAAAATATTTCCAGTTTACTGTACAATATGCCATCCTGAATGGAGTGTAAATGGGTAGGGCATGCCCATACTTCTGTTTTGTGAAATGGACATTAGGGCTTTTCACTTTGAAAGAGGGAATACTTTAGTTAGGACTGGATGGGCTAGGATTTCCTTTTAGGTTTAATTAGATCTCTGTGCTGCAATTAATCTAAGGCTGCTTATACCAAGACCCTGGACTGGTGTGCTATTTGGTTGCTGTATGAAAGTGTACCCACTACCCCAGAAGACAGCATCCTTACCCTCATCTTGCCACACATGCCAGCAACTACACTCACACTGTAGCCACAAAAATACATGTGAAAAAATGAAAGGGACAGGCATCCACTTTTTTTGCTATTGGAAAAGACTATTATACTGTGAAATCCATGGTGGTGGCACTGTCAGATGCTTAGTGAAGCCAGATTTTGCTTCACCCCTACACCAAGAACTAACATGGAAGACATAGTTGAGGACTTGCTACAGGCTACATCGGTGTAGCAGGAAGCCATTAGAGCTCAGGAGGGAGCCAACAGAGTGCTGCAAATGGCCATTAAGGAGGCACCTAGACAACAGCAATTGGCTGTTGAGGAGATGTGGAGGCAATAGCAATTGGCCATTGAGGAGGCTCACAGACAGCAGCAATTGGCTGTTGAGGAGATGTGGAGGCAATAGCAATTGGCCATTGAGGAGGCTCACAGACAGCAGCAATTGGCTGTTGAGGAGATGTGGAGGCAATAGCAATTGGCCATTGAGGAGGCTCACAGACAGCAGCAATTGGCTGTTGAGGAGATGTGGAGGCAATAGCAATTGGCCATTGAGGAGGCTCACAGACAGCAGCAATTGGCTGTTGAGGGAAACCACAAACAGCAAAGCCAGGGTTGGGAAGCATTGCAAGAGGTGGTACAGCATCTGGCAGCATTGTCTGGAAATGCTCCATATGGGCCATTCATTTTCCGCAAAAGATGACAAAAAGTAATGACATTGAAGCCTATTTAACAACTTTTGAAAGAACTGCTCAGAGAGAAAGTTAGCCTAAAAGTCAGTGGGCAGGCCTTTTAGCACCCTTCCTGTCAGGGGAACTGCATAAAGCATATTTTGAGCCTTGCTGATGCTAAGGACTATGATAAACTAAAAACTAAAATTCTAACTTGTTTGCGTGTCACAATGTCTATTTGAGCACAATGAGTTCATGTAACATCCCCTATAAGTAAGGATGTCAGTGGGTGGATCGTACCTGCTTCTCCTCTGGAATGCACCTGTCCCAATACTGATGGATGTTTTAGGGCCGCTCTCTTCCACATGTCCACTTACCACAGCAGAGAGATAGAGGACCCCCAGAACCCTGACACAGTCACTACACGTTTGGACAGTCACTTGGTTTTTTATTATAACCTTGAATCGTAAGTTAGTGTATATCTCATGGGTTATAACACTTTCACAATATTACAGTAAACAATACATTACAATAGAACTTCAATGTAAATCTCAACCTTTTGTCCTGAGAAAGCGCTTTAGAAGTAAGAGCTTAAAGCAAACACAGTGTCTCTGTCTAAGCCAGTCTCCTTAAATTCAAAACCCTATATTCCACTATGTGGCAGAGAGTACTAAGCCTTCCAGTCAGTTGAACCCCTTCTGAGTGCTCAGATAGGAACTAATGTCCTGGTATTACCCTAAGTGACCACAAGATGGAGCGCTCAAGCTGGTGAAGTCCATTAAGTCAGAGCAGAATCCTTACAGGCTGCCTATGGGGCTTTGAACAAGGCAGCCACACTAAGTATGGTCCAGGGATCCATGCTGTTCCTATAATTACACTGGACTTCAACTTGTAAAACTAGTGACTCAGTGTCTCTGTTGGTCTCTCATCTGGCTTAACTGATTGGCTGGTAGCACCACACACAATACATTAAGAGGGCTCAGTGTCTAAAGATCTATGTTTGCTCCTCACTGTAGTGCTGAAATGCCGGTCACAGCCCAGTGCCTGTTATAGCTGTATCTGCTCTCACTTGGATGGGGTTGACTGCCCGACATGCTGTCCACAGCTAGCTGTAGTGTACTGTGACTGAAACTGTCTGTCAGGCTCGCTCTGGTGTCTTACACATGAAACACCCCAGAGTTGGCAGGTGTCTATGTGGTTGGGAGAGGTATCACAGGTGTTCGTGGCTCTGTGATGGTCCTTTCCCCTAAGATGTCTCTCCCCGTACTTTGCTCGCTGTATGTGGTTCAGAGATGTAGGACAGATTGATACACAACGTAGAGTTCAGTGACCGCAATCTTCACCGGGAAGTTTCTTTATTATGCTGCAAGGAATTTTGGATGAAAGGTGATTATTAGATGTACGGCAAAAAATAGATAACGATAATCACTTTAGATGATGTCATGAATATCAGGTCTACCTACAACTCAAAATACACTGGGACATTCATTAAATCAAGGGTTTAATTCATCTAATCACAGATACATGCATAGTCCGACAAATATTGTTGCAATAATAAGACAATAAAGAAGATGATTAAGAATATAACTTGCATGAAGAATAACCGCTATTTCTCTAAATTTCCCTAAAGAAATTATCCCAGTCTTCGCCAGCAATATGTTGAAACTCAGGGTTCTACAGTGCCACAGTATTGCAATGGGGCTGTGGGGTAAACTGTACTTGTTGCACAAGGGCTTAAGCACATTATACAAGGAAAAGTTGATCCTGGGTTCAAGGTAGAAATGTCACTGTACTCCAATTTTACACAGAAGTGTAGATGACAAATGTGTCTTGAAATTCCTAGCAATTGTCTCTCTGATAATTATCCCAGGGAACAAAACGGCTCAGGTTTTACTTATCCAAAATGAATCAATGTCTCTATAATGAGCATTTAAATGAATAGGTGTCTGTATACTAATTGTCCCAATAATAAGTGTCTTTTTATAAGGATCTGCATTGTGTTCAAACGGGTTACTATGCTTGGGTCTCAATAATAGACCTGTCAGCCCCCCCTCTCCATGCGGAGGGCTCAGCACTCCCCTTCCTGCAGTCAGCAACAACAACAGTCTCTGTTACTCACTCCGAATCTCTCAGGTTATACCGCAACCTTGCTGGTTCTTCTCAATGGGTGTCAGCACTTTTAAGATGGTAGCGGTGTCCGCACCTCTGCACATGCCTGGCGGTGTCCAGTCCCTGGCTGCAATGTCTTACGCACACTCTCCCAGTTCTTTTCAACTCACGGAAGAACCGCGCTGCCTTAACTCTGCAGCACTGCTCTCCACCGCCCTGCGTGACCTCTCACAATACAGCCGTCCTGCTTCATTTCTTAAAACACAACTGCTCCCTGCAATGGCTTCTCTCCAACACGTGTGTCACCGCCATCTTCTTCCCACACGGCTCCGCTTGCTCTCTGCTCCATAGTCCAATCCAATCCTGCTACTCAACAAACAATCGGGAAACAGCTGAGAATCACCACGTGAGTGGCGTCTGACGTCATCAGCCGCAGTGGCCAGAGCTCTCAGCTTACAGAGCCGCTCACAGCATCGGGACTTGAGGACACTAAAAGGGTAAGATTAGGGTCAAGATCTGATTGGACTGTTATTTTACCCATCTGCTGCCAAGCCCGCACTCTTTCTAAAAAAAAAAGAGCTGCAAACATTAATTGTTTTTAAGGGGGACATGTACTAAGCAGTGATAAAAGTGGACAAGTGAACCAGTGGAGAAGTTATCCATGGAAACCAATCAGCATTGACTTAACATTTATAATTTGCATACTATAAAAGTATACAGAGCAGCTGATTGGTTGCCATGGGCAACTTCTCCACTTGCTCACTTCTCCACTCTTATCACTGGTTAGTACATGTCCCCCTAAGTATGGTAACAATGTCATTATTATTTGTGCTTAAACCTCTATTTTTTTCCTCAGTGCTCATTATTTCAACTATTGTAATTAATTTTCTATCCGAGCTGCTACCATAGGCACAGCGCAGCTTGCCTATACACCCCATTATATCAAGTCTGTCTCTGTTGGTAGCTTTAGGTGCCAGCTTCGTCACCACTAGCCCATGCTGCCGCACCGCGTCCTCACATGCAATGCTCTGCAGCGCCTGGAGACTCATCAAATGGCTGTCAGTCACCACAGCTCGGGTCCGTGCAGCTCTTGTCACTCTGCAGTACAGCAGCCTTCCTCTCTCTGTCTTGTCCAGGACTCTTGGGGCTTCTCTGGCTCCACCTCAAACAACCTCTCTTTTATTTCCCTCCTTAGGCTAGCAGGATCATCTCCACGGGATCTGCAGGGTCTTAGAGACCACCAGCCAGATTCCAAGGTATCCCATTCATTGATAGGATATCAAGTTGGTTATTCTTCCCAATCTGAAGTGCATGACCTCATCCATATCAACAAGAAATGGCTCTAGCCAGAGACTCTAACAGTGCCACAGATAGTGGAACGGGTCATTATGGATCAATTTGTACAATCCTTACTTGCAGTTCTTCGCAAGTGGATGAGCCAAGGGACAAAAAAACAGCAGACCAACTGGTGGATATGGTGGAGAGGTATGTGGCAGTTAAGGAACTGTTAAGTGTACCCTACTGGTCCCTAGTCCAACAACTGTGATATCTTGACAACTGGTAAGTCTTCCAGGGAGAAAGGTGGAGTGAATGGTAACAACCTGAGACTGTAGGCTTAGATCCTGACGATTAACCAGCTGTGCCAGAAAGGTTCCTGCCTTGTATAAGATTTATGTGATTTTCCTACTGACGCCGCACAATTTTCCCAATGATTTCTGCAGCACTGCTGTTGTGCCGTGGGACTCCAGAGGGTAAGTATTAAAAATAATGGGTGCAGGGTGTGCGGTGTTGTCCCCCCTGCACCACACACACTGCACCCATTATAAATATGCCAGTGCAAAACCCTCACAACTATTCAACAGCATGATAAATAGAGATTTATTTTCTGACATACCTGGTAAACCACAGTCATTAAACCTGGGGTTAAGGTGCACCTAAAACTCTATAGAATACCAGAAGCCCGACGGGAATCAGTGTTTAAATAAATGTTAAAAAATGTTTGAGTTGATATAATTGAAGAGTCACATAATGAGTGTTGAAGTCCCATTGTACTCATCTGATGGGAGCATGCACTTCTACACTGATTTCCTTAAATTGAATAGTGTGCTATTGAAGTTTGTTTACCCAATGCTTCTGGTGGATAAACTAAACGAAAGACTGGGAACAGCACTTAACTAATCTAGACTTAGCCAAAGTACTGGCAAGTGCCATTGACAAACAATGCAAAAGAAAAGACAGCTTTTCATGTACCAGTGTGGCTGTTCCAACACAAGATATTGCTCTTTGGGTTACATTTGGCATCCACCACCAGGCATAAAAGTCTAAGGCCGCACAGACAATATGTTGCTGCTTATATCAATGATATAGGGGGTTATTCAGCTTGCATCGCTGTTTAGCAAAAATTGCAAACGTGATTTTTGCTAAACTGTGCATGCTCCGCACCCGCTGAGCGCGTGCTACCTGGAGGGATGTGATCACAGTTTAAGTGACATTGGCGGGCATTGGGAGGATGGCGTAGTGGTGGTGTGTTCGTGAAAACACCACATGTGGCTGCTGCAACCCGAAAATGGCTTAAGACCACCTGTATAGGCATGGGCATCTTTAATTTCTGCCTTATCGATGCGATCACAATTGATTTGCGATCGCATTGCTGGCTGCCAATTAGCAGGCTGGGCGGCCCGCAGCATGCTACAGAAGCGATTGCAGATTCTGCTTTTTAGCTGAATCTGCAATCCAACATGAATAGGGTCCATCTATCGTCCTGATTGGCGGTCTCACTTGCCCAGGGCCCAAGCAGTGTTGGACATACCGGATGCAGGATAAACAGGCAGGATAAAAAAAACTGTTGCTTAGGGATGAAAGAGGTAACGTATCTTAGGTACACCATAGGTAGAGCTTTGATGAAACCCCAACTTAATAAAACTGATGTAATGCAATTGTAGTAATCTATTGATGCAATGCAATCATAATAACTGATGTAATACCATGCTGGTTTATGCTTATGTTGGTATATTTGTAGGAGAGGGATTTTCCAATCCTTCTCCTGTTGCCTTTGGCCACCTCCCAAACCTGAAACTGTGTGCATGCGCAGTGTCAGATTCACTCAAAGGAGTCTTTCACAAATGTGGAAGATGCATCTGATGCGGCTGGGATCTAACTCGCAGGGACATTGGCTACCGCTAACGCTGTCTCTGCAAGTTACACTTTGTACATAATGTTAACATTAATGCTACTGCACACAGAGTCGGACTGGGGCATGTAGGGCCCCCTGGGGGAATACAGTGATAGAGGTCCATGTTTAGGGGTGTGGCCAGTCTCTCGAGGGGGTGTGCCCAGCCGCCACATTGTTTTTCCCTAACTATTTTGCATGGGTTAGTCCCCTAGATAAATATATACAGTAAATACTGTAGTGCATGTATGATAATGTACTAGATTAGTAACAGCACAGTCTGGAACCTGATCCCTAGAGGAGGGGGTGGGGCCCCAGGCAGTAGGGCCCACCGGTGGTTTCCCCTGTGGGCCAGTCCAACCCTGACTGCACATACTCTGTATTGGTTCCTACAGAGAGGCTTTAATCCCTGTCCAAGATGGTTGAAGAACCTTGTACTGTGCATGCACTGCGCTATCTTGTCACAGTGTTAGAGCGCCACAATGGTAGATGGGTGTCTTCCACTTATCTCCAGGAGAGATCCTGCATTTACCACATTCACAGTGAAATGGACAAATACCGCTACAGAGCCTGGTACTGTTTGCATTTTCACCGCTACCCAGATACAGTTACCAGCTGGTGATCTGTATACTCAATTCTGCACAAGGGCCCAGTTTCAGATGTGTTTGGAGGTGCAGCACATAGTGCATAGTACCGATGTAGGGGGCAGCCAGAATATTGGCAAGTATGTATTACTTCAATACCCCAGTGGTTAATTAGGCTGTTCATTGTCTCAGGGCATCCGCTGATGTGTACGCTCACTTTCCCATACCACCGCCACCTGTACACACATATTGTAACACTATGGGCGGTATCCTATTGCGTTGAGTTACCACAACTAAAGGATGTCCCTGGGGCTATGCAATCAGCCCCATAAGACAGCACTTACTGAGGATTCTGCTTCATGTGCCTCAGGCACACAGAGCAGAATTCCCAATAACCAGGAGACCCATTATCGGATGGTAACACATTGGTCCGCAATCTTATCATGGCTCCCATGTGTTATTGGCCGATAATGGGTGATTTACCGCACGGCAAAAACGGGCTTTAATTGGATAGCCCCATAGTGTTATCTGGCTAAAAAGCCTGCTATTACCGTGTGGTAAATCACTGCATCTAATAGGAAACCGCCCATAATGGAGATATTGAGGGTCTTTCCGAGTTGATCGCACATAGCAACTTTTTGCTGCCCGTGCGATCAACTAGACGCCGCCTGTGGGGGGAGGGCTATTTGGCACAGCAAGGCTGCGAACGCTTGTGCAGCCGTGCTATGCAAAAACATTTTGTGCAGTTTCTGAGTGGCTTTCAAGTTACTCACCCGCTGCAATGTCTTTAGCCTGTCCGGTCCCAGAATTGATGTCAGACACCCGCCCTGCAAACGCCAGAACACGCCTGCGTTGGACTCACCACTCCCAGAAAATGGTGAGTTGCCGCCCCGGAACGCCTTCCTGCTGTCAATCTACTTGCGATCGCGGCAATGGTCGCTTTCTTCGTTCAACTTGTTGCCCATCGACGTCCGTCACTGGGCAACGACGCGCTTGCGCATTGCGGCCGCCGCGCATGCGCAGAACTGACCCGATTGCACGGCTGCAAAGAAGCTCAGCATGCAATCGGGTCGGAATGACCCCTACTGTCATTGAAAATAAAAAGTGTTGTTGCAATATGGACCCATAATAATCACGCCAGTACTGCAATTATTAATACTTTGGCCCCTATTCCAATCTTTTCCTTATTGGATAATAGAATTGACTACATTAGATCGGACCTTTGTTTCCTACATTATCTGTTTGTACAGTACCTTAAGGATTTTTTACCCTGCTCCACCCTTCAGTGCTGCAATCATTATACTTAACAGTGAACAGTTGATATATACAGAAACTATGTAATTGTTCTGTACAGTATATCTTTCATAGGATGTCACTGGCCATATAAGAAATAATTTAGCTGTCAGGGTTCATGAGAGAAAATTATTATAATCATGGTTCTCCTGAGGACAGCCAAATGTGAGCAAATTATAAAGAAATTGCCTCGTGTTGATGTTTTTGTTTGCCAGAAATAACCTAAATTTGTGTGAGATTGTGTACCTTGTCCTTACTAGCACACTGCTGTCTATAATATATGTAAACATACTGATGTTTTTTCTGAACAATGAATCTGATTCCTAGGTGCACGCTCAGCAGCGATTTGGTACATAATGGACTTGCAAAATAATCTAATGACCCAGACGCTGTCTTGTGCATAAAGCAGTGATTCTTAAACGCAGTACTCAGGACACCCCAACAGTTCAGGTTTTAGGGATATCCCTGCTTGTGCACAAATGGTATAATCAAACTGACTGAGGTACTAATTAAGTCACATGTGCCTAAACATGGATATCCTTAAAATCTGACCTGTTGGTTCCTTGAGGACCACATTTGTTAACCACTGGCATAGAGACACCCACTGCTGGCACCTCACATCCGCCACTTACGTACAAAATCAGGAACATCAGACGCACCACCAACGTCTGAACAACCCTATGCTGTCTCAGAAAGAGCATCTTACCTAAGATGTCTGGGCCTCTCCAGATGCATGTGCATTTGCAGTGGCATTATGGCTTTTTCCTAGCTGCCCCACTTACCTCCCCCAAATGCTGACTGCCTGTCACTATGTTTACACTGCACGGCATGTTTACACTGGAAAAAAGGAGATTAAGAGGGGACACGATTAACATTTACAAATATATAAGGGGACAATAAACAGAGCTAGCAGGGGATTTGTTTTTGGTAAGATCAACACAAAGGACACGCAGACACCCGCTTAGGTTAGAGGAGAGGAGATTTTGCACCCAGAGATGGAAAGGTTTCTTCACAGTAAGGACAATACATATTTGGAATTCCCTGCTTGAGAGAGCAGAAATGGTGGACTCAATCATTACTTTTAGGAATGTGCTAGATAACTTCCCAACAGATAGGGATATACAGGATTATGGGGGGTAACTCATGCACTATAGTGAAAAAAAAAAGATAAATAGACATAACGGCTAACCATTCACCACAGTTAAAATTAGTTTTAAAATATTACAGTGTAGGAGATCACTAATTGTCTTTATTCAAGCTCAGGAACTATGTTACTATGTTACTATTTTACTTTGCCAATAAGTTCCTCTGTGTGTACGCTGATTCCAGTGCCGTTTCTTGCGGCGGGCGAGCCGTGCAACCGCACAGTGCGCCCGCCGCGGCACTTCCTGAGTACTTTCAAACCCCCCTCCCCTCTCCTCCCGAGCGCCCAGCTCGGGGGGTGGGGTTTCGCGGAATGACGCGTTTGCGTCGTGACGTCACAACGCAATTGCGTCATTCCGCGAAACCCCACCCCCCGAGCTGGGCACTCGGGAGGAGGGAGAGGGGGAGCCAAGCCGGCCAGCGCTGCGCAGACGAGGGAGAGGCGGCTGAAGAGCGGGAAGAACCGCTTCAAATGTAAGTCAGCCCCTCTCCCTCTCCCTCTCTCCCTCCCTCCCCCCTCACCACCACCACCTGCCGTACTGTGTAAAATGGGGACACTTGTCTGCCGGAATGTGTAAAATGGGGACGCTTGCCTGCCGGAATGTGTAAAATGGGGACACCTGTCTGCCGGAATGTGTAAAATGGGGACTCTTGTCTGCCGTACTGTGTAAAATGGGGACACTTGCCTGCCGGAATGTGTAAAATGGGGACACTTGCCTGTTGTACTATGTAAAATGGGGACACGTGCCTGCCGTAATGTGTAAAATGGGGACACTTGCCTGCCGGAATGTGTAAAATGGGGACACTTTCCTGCCGTAATGTGTAAAATGGGGGCACGTGCCTGCCGCAATGTGTAAAATGGGGACACTTTCCTGCCGCAATGTGTAAAATGGGGACACTTTCCTGCCGCAATGTGTAAAATGGGGACACTTTCCTGCCGCAATGTGTAAAATGGGGACACTTGCCTGCCATGCTGTGTAAAATGGGGGTACGTGCCTGCCGCAATGTGTAAAATGGGGACACTTGCCTGTTGTACTGTGTAAAATGGGTGCACGTGCCTGCCGCAATGTGTAAAATGGGGACACTTTCCTGCCGCAATGTGTAAAATGGGGGCACGTGCCTGCCGCAATGTGTAAAATGGGGGCACGTGCCTGCCGCAATGTGTAAAATGGGGACACTTTCCTGCCGCAATGTGTAAAATGGGGACACTTGCCTACCGTGCTGTGTAAAATGGGGGCACTTGCCTGCTGTAATGTGTAAAAGGAGGACTTTTTTTTTTTTTATCCTGTGGTGGCCGTGATGATGAGATCAGATGAGGCCACGCCCATCTTAACAAAGCCACGCCTGTTTTAACGCGCATACTTTTACTCTTTATATCTATGGGGGGGGGCGCATTTTTTCTTATGTGAATGGGAGGGGGGCGCATTTTTAAATCTCGCACAGGGAGCCAAATTGGCTAGAATCGGCCCTGGCTGATTCTAATCCATCACTGCTTATGCGCTTTATGGCTTTGTTGAATGAGCATTAGCAAAACTTCACTCCACTGTGTCGGCAATTGACATTTCCTCCATCTTTGAATCGGGCCCAATGTTTTATATGTTAAGTCCACAGGCAGCCTTCATCCATGTTATTGTTTATTGTAAATGCATACCTCCCAACTGTCCCGATCGTGGCATGCCCACGAAGCCACGCCCCTTTTAAGTCAGGCACAGCTTTGCCGCGCAAGAAGTGTCTCTCTTTAAGGAGCCCACATGTTGGGAGGTATGTAAATGTATGCTGACATTCCTAAACAGTTACATGCTCACCAATTTGTGTTCCATTGCTCCAGTAGAGCAGGGTAAGTGCCCTGAAGCTAGAACCACTGACATGACAAGTCTGTAAATTACTATCTTTTTATGTTATTAGATCAAAATAAGGTTTTCTAAGTTTTAACTGTAATTTTTTTCTTTGTGTCGGTAAAATCTTACAGGTAAATTTACTAGCAATCCTGCTTGCCTGAGAATGTATTCTTGTGCTGTTTAGCCTTTTTTCAAATTCGGAGATTCAGACCCCTTTTCCACTAGCTCAAAAAACACGGGTAAATGCACGGGGGCGCGCATTTACCCGTGTTTTTTGCAAGTGGAAAAGGGTAAACCCGGATCAAGTGACCCGTGAATCCTACCCGGCTATTTACCTGGGTAGGACACGGGACTGATCCGGGTAGGGTTGTAGTGTAAACGGGAGCCGTGTCGATGCGACACGGCTCCCATTTACACTGTATGGAAGGGCGGCGCTGGGAGATCATGTGATCTCCCTGCGCCGCCCCTGCCGCGTCACTAGAAGCGTCACCAACCCGGCATATGCCGGGTTGTGACTGCTGATGGGAAAGGGGCCGAGCACGGGTCGCAGCAGGGGGCAGCTCCCGTGTCAGGCTCCCGGCTGCGACCCGTGCTCGTAAGTGGAAAAGGGGTATTACTAAAGCAACACGGCTGAATCCACAAAGTTGTACACCAGGGATGGGGAACCTTCGGCCCTCCAGCTGTTGTTGAACTACACATACCAGCATGCCTTGCTACAGTTTTGCTATTTGGCCATGCTAAAACTGTTGCAGGGCATGCTGGAATGTGTAGTTCAACAACAGCTGGAGGGCCGAAGGTGCCCCATCCTGTTGTACACCATCAAACTAAAACGCAAGCACTTTCAATAGAAAAGTATATAACACAGAAATTTACTAAGAATCGTGTTTCTAAACACAGCGCAAACTCAGGACAAAATACACTTTTCAGATACACGTCTCTCAGGGCAGCGTGTATGCAAAAACCTGCACAGCGTGTATGAAAAACGATTGATGGTCCGCGCTATGTTGTTTTAGCAGCTCAAAATTTAGGAATACTTAATAAAAAATGAATGAGCGCTTGTGCTTAGGGAAGCGAGGAAAAGACGAGGATAAGAGATAAAAGTGAAAAAATGAATAAAAAAATAAATATAAAAAAAGATAAAAATAAATTAAAGTTAAATGGTACATGGCACCTGTAGAGAAAAAGATTGGTTAAAAACTCAATGTTTACAGCTCCTTTTGGAGCGGGTTTAGTTGGACAGTCAGGGAATGGCTCAGATGTAACTTTCCCTATCTTACCCTATTTACACGGAGATGGTGTTGTTCCATCCCTCCTGTGGCTCCACGTGTGTGTTTCCGTCACGCTTCCACTGCGGGGAGCACTAGCTGGTGTGGAGTCTCTGTTGTTGTGGCGCCGTTTTACCGCTGCGTCCAGCGGAAGTTGTTGGTGGCGCGATCGAGCCGGAAGTGCGGGTCTCCGGGATGGTAGATGTTCCGCCTGTCTGTCCAAGTCACGTCTCCAATGCGTTTCGTACACATTCGGTGTACTTTTTCAAGGATACATCTGAGCCATTCCCTGACTGTCCAACTAAAAACCCGCTCCAAAAGGAGCTGTAAACATTGAGTTTTTAACCAATCTTTTTCTCTACAGGTGCCATGTACATTTAACTTTTATTTATTTTTATCTTTTTTTTTTTTTATCCATTTTTTCACTTTTATCTCTTATCCTCGTCTTTTCCTCGCTTCCCTAAGCACAAGCGCTCATTCATTTTTTATTATGCACAGCGTGTATGCTTCTCTGTGTCAATGTAAAGAAAGAGTTAAAAAACAGAAAAAGAAATGTGCGGGGTCCTCCCCTCCCCCCAAGCATATCTGGCACCAGGCTCTTTGAGCGGGACCTGGTACAAAAAATATTCTATGTCCGTAGAGTTCGGAATTACTTTTTCTTTTTTTCTTTTACTACAGTAACTGCAGGATGCAACTGAAAAAGTGAGTGCACCTTTTCCCCCCACTTAACAGTTGGATTTTGAAAAATCCCTCCTTAGTGGGTGGCTGCAAACCACCAGCAGGGCACATGTTCCAGGTCACTCAGCAGGTGCACAGGGAGAGTTTGCCAACTGTCACATTTTCCAGAGCACAATGGTGAAGCATTTTAATTGGCAGCTGGGCATTTTGCCACAACTCTGAAATGAGGCAACCAATTAAAATGGCAAAAAATTTCTGCAAACCTGCAGACCAAGACCTTTAATTTGATATATAGACGGGTCCTCATATATCTTTTCTACAATCACGCCAAACAGCCCCTCTTGACATGCCTGGTCGCGTGAGAATCTTCTAGCGTCGGTCATATTTATTGCCTCTTTTTTTGCCAAAAATGCGGTATCGGTGCCCACACGATCATGGGCTCAGGAGCACCCACGGAAAATGATGAACACCCATAAGCGCACAGGCACCCCCGGCTCCTCACACATGCCATGCCTGCATTAAGGGCCCCCCACGCAGATTGGAGCGACACAGTGCTCCCGGCATTTCCCCCAACCACCCTAGGTCGCCTTGGCAACCAAACACGGTACAGCACAGCATAGCATAGCTGATCTCTCATTGAGGGGGAAGACATTAAAGTATCCCGTCATGCGGCAGCCGCCGCTTATTGGCTGAGTGGTGCTTCCCTACACTGGGTAGAACACGCGCATCACACACACACGGGCCGACAACAGCGAGTTAATGACAGCGGATGTGAGAATTCCTGCCACTAATTTGGGGCTCTCTGTAATTCCTCCCTGAGTGACCACCATAGCGGCCCACACCTGACAATGTACCGAGCCGCTAGCAGCTGAACCCTGGCATGGCGAGAGCTCGCGGCGCTGGCACCTCTGCACACAATAAGATTCTGTCCAATCTTTCTGGTTCCAACAAAAAACTGGTAATGTACAATTGACAATGACAATTGACTATTTGCTCACAAACACTGGAAAACCGACAAAAACGGTCATTTAGACAAATTGTTTAAATCCAATTGATTCAACCAATTTATTTGAACAACCGTTTTTATCCATTTTCTGAGATTTTGAGAGTAAATGGTTATTTGCTCCCATACTGTACATTACCCATTTTTTCATTCCAACCAGCCAGGTTGGACAGATATTTCTTTAGTGCCTATCCATCTTAAGTCACAATGCTACTAGGATGCACTAGGAGACTGTGCTGATTAATTTGATATACAACACTTGGATATCTATGTGCGACTACGTTTCTGAATATGTACACTAAGTGCTACAATGTAGCAGCAGCAGCTTTTTTCCAATACAAGTATCGTTCTGCGCTGTATACAGAATCAGCCACGTACAATATACAAGTATCATATATTAAATTAATCAGTGCAGTCTCCTTGTCAGTTCTAGTAATATTGCGTAAAATAAGATGCATTTTTTTGGCAAGTAAGTGGATTTGCATGGGACCTGGCGGCTCACTCACACCAGATATTTAGCACTACATGGTGTATTGAGCATGGATGTATGAGGACACAGCTGTTTTATATGTGCCCTGCTCAGACAATGGCATCATAGAAATATGTCACTTGTAAAAGTCGTCCTTCTGCTATTAATACAGTATATAGATAATAGTTACTTATATGCCACTTTATTCCCAATAGTGGTATACAAAAGCCATTAAGCAGAATAAGATTTATAGAAAAGAGAACTACTGCAAGCATTTGGGTTGTATTGGTTCAGGAACCAAAGAGACATTCCTGAAATGAGTTAACAGGTAATTCTTGAGTCTGTTTTTGAAGTATTCTGCTGTGGAGGCTCCTCGAACTGTGTGAGGAAATGAGTTCCATAGAGACAGAGCCACAAAGCTAAAAGCTTGTCCCCCAAATGAATTAAAGGAGATTCTATGTACTGTCAATAGACCTTCATCAACAGATTGCAGTAAGCGAACGGGCAGTAATCAATCACAAGCTGCTTCAGGTGCCTTGGATCGGGTATCACAGGGTCGACCCTAATTAGGTTGACAGTCATTATTGGTTGACATGGCAAAAGTCAACATGTGAAAAGGATGATCGAAACAAAAGGTCGACAGTGGGAAAGGTCACCATAACAAAGGTCAACACACAATTGTTTTAATTTCTTGGTGTTGTTTTCGACGCCAAAATACGTGGATCCCCAATTAGTGTACCGCGTCCCCTTGCATGGTGAGCAACTATTTCGTAGTCCAAGTTAATGGTAGAGTATGAAAAATTTAATAAAAAATACCCGCCCCCCCTCAAAAAAACTGTCGACCATTTGCACCTGTCTACCAAAAGCACAGTCAACCTTTTACATGTCGACCTAATGACCATGTCGACCTAATGTATGTCGACCATTAGTAGTTGACAAATTGACTGTCGACCTAATTACCCCTTGGACCCTGGTTATATAGGGCTTTGGATGACATTAAGCTAATCTTGAAATAGAGTTACTATCTCACAGGCAGCCAGTGAAGGGAGTAAACCATAGAGCATGGATGCTATGGGGTATATTTACTAAGGTGTGAGTTTTTTTAGAAGTGGAGATGTTGCACATAGAATCCAGTCAGATTCCACTTAACATTTATCTAGCTGCTTCTAGGGAGGGTTAGGGGGTAGCATTGTCAGCATTGCCGTGATCAGGATGCCGGCATCAGTATACTGACCTCCGGCATCCCGAGCGCTGGCTTCCATACTGATCCCATTTGGACTGCATGCTGGTTCTTGTACTGCTATTTGGAGGACCTATGGGTGACTCCTGGCAAGTTGGCTTTCAATTTAGATATATCTTACTATATGCTATTATCATGTAGCCTTACAGTAGACAATTATATGACTGTTATCATGCAGTGTATGGACATCCAATATCAGAGAAGCCTTGACGTTGACCTGGAGGGTTACCATATTTTTGCAAATATATGTAGCTAAGAGCTCTGAATTATCTACTACCATGTGGTTTTTCAAAACTTATTGCTAATGCCCCGTAATCCCAGACAGGCTCGATGATGTTGAGATCAGGACTCTGTAGGGGCCATACCATCACTTCTAGAACTCGTTGTTCTTTATGCTGCAGATAATTATTAATGACATTGGCTGTATGTTTGGGTTCATTGTCCTGCTGCAGAATAAATTTAGAGCCAGACACCTCCCTGATGGTATTGTATGATGGATAAGTACCTGCCTGTATTGTTTTGAATACCCTCCCTGTCAAGTTCCTTCAAAAACTGTGTGTAAGTGTACCTAGAAGAATCAATGCTGTTTTGAAGGCAAAGGGTGGTCATACCAAATATTGATTTAAGTTAGGTTTATCTTCTGTTCATTCACCTTGCATTTTGGTAATTGATAAAAATAAGCTAGTAACACTTCTATTTTTGAAATCATTCTTACTTTATTCCACATCTGCCTAAAACTTTTGCACAGTACTGTATATAACTAAGATCTCTGAATTATCTGCTACCATGTGTTTTTTCAAATCTTATTATTGCTAATGCCCAAGGGTATAGAGAGCCACGACGGGCCCAGGTACTTTTTCAGGGGTGTGGCCTAATTGTGGGGCGATGGAAATATGCACCATTATGCAAATTATTGCAAACAAGTTTTATTTGGCGGAGAGAAACGGATCTGAACACAAATTTGGAGGTGCTGTTGTGCCCCTCAGTCAGGAGCAAATATGGGGGGGGGGGGGGGCACAATCAGTGTGATTGCTTCCACCCCTACCCCCCTGCACAGGCAGAAAAGACTGCTGCTGCTAAGTGGCAGCAGCCTCCCTGCACCACCACAGCCCAGCCAGCACATAGCAGTGTGTGCTGGCTGGTGAACTAGGCTGCTGCTGCTGCTGCTGAGAGGTAAGGGGGCGGGGGAAGGTGGGACCTGCCCTCACCCAGGCCCATCCATCAGGCCCGTGTAGCCGCTACCCCCCTTCCCCTCCCCCCACCCTCCCATTCTGCAGCAGTGCTAAAGCAGCATGGTGTACTGGGGAAAATCTGTTTTGTGTATCTTTCTACAGTGGCGTAATTTGTGAGTGGTGGGCACACGTACAAAAAAATTACTTGTACCCTTGTCCTCCACCCCAACCCAAGTTCAAAAAATGTCACACTGCAATGGGTGATAGTGTAAGGCAGAGGGTGACAGGGGTACAAGCACAATGTCCTGCTCTGTCTGTCTGTGCTCTGTCTGTGACAGGGGCTCCCACCCCTTGTGCTTTCCTCAATTTGGAACTCGATCAGGCAGAGTCTGACAGCGCCAGTTACACCGGCTGTGGGCTGCCTTTAATTCACAGACAGCAGTTAATCAGAAAATCTGTCTGTTAATTAGAGGCAGTATGTGGCTGGGATCAGGGGCGGATCCAGAACAAAATGACAGGGGAACCACAATTACAGGGGAAGAGGGGGTTGGGCAATTCTTTAATGTGCACCAAAGGCATGTGCACTCCTGGAAAAGTGGGTGAGGACCCGCAACAAGGGTCATGGCCTCAAAAGCACTGCCCTATCCACAAGCCATGCCCTCATTTTCATCTCACTTCCTAACCTTTCCTCATCCACGCCAAAGCTCATGCCTACCTTTTCCTCCTCAGTCCCTTCACCAGTCACAGCCAGGCTCCCCTTCCCAGCCTCTAAACTCAGAGTAACCATCCTCTCTTCCACCTCCTGACCCCACTTCAGGCACCCAGCACTGCTCAGCTTCTCACCTCAATCTCAGACTGCTTTTCTGAATACACGGAGAGGCAGTGGGCGACTTAGAGTATGATGGAAAGAGGCAGTGGGTGACAGGAAGAGGGTGATAGAAGAGAAAGGTGACAGAGAAATAGTGGGAGATGGAGAGGCAGTGCATGATAGGAAAGGGTGACGGCGAGAGACAGTGGGTGACGGGGAGAGGCAGTAAGTAACAGGGAGAGGGTAACCGGGAAAGGTAGTGGGTAACAAGGTAAAGCAGATGGTGATGGGGAGAGGGTGATGCCTTGCAGAGGCAGACAGAAGAGGCTGATAGGGATATAGTGACTCAGGGGGAGAATCAGATGGTGAGGGTACGGGGAGAGGCATAGAGGCAATGGGTGACAAGGAGAGGCAGTGGATAGATAAGAATCCCTTGGCCCATCTATTCTGTCCATGTACATGTACTATTATACACCAGAGTTAAATTTTGTCACGAGCCAATTTATTAACCAGTATATTTTTGGATTGTGGGAGAAAACCCACGCAAGTATGGGGAGAATATACAAACTCCATACAGGGCTACACCATCTGTACTGCCCGATGCAGTGAGCACATTACCATCCCCAGTATGTTGCCCCCCCCCGCCTCCCCCTTCCAGGAGTGCAGCAAGCACATACCCCTCACTAGTGGACCTATAAGTATGTCCGCACCTAGAGCAGCACAGTGAGCACATACCCCCAACCCAGTAAAGGAGTGTATATGCCACCTTTCAAGTGCTGCAGCAAAAAAAAAAAAAAATAATTAGACACACACATAGATAGATAGATCTATCTATCTATCTATCTATCTATCTATCTCCTGTCACACAGCGGGGGAGTGAGGCAGCAGTTAGATTGGAGACACATGGCCCTCCCTGCCGTCGACTGGTCCGGAGCGCTGCACACCCCCAGCGCAACAGCACCCCCACCCCATTCACTTCACCTTGAGTATGATTACAGTTATGGCGGTGGCGGCGGCAGTGAGCTCCGTGCACGGGAGAGACTGGTGGCCGCTGAAACACCTGAGACTCCGGAAGTGCCTTTCACTGCTCCATGTGGGTGCCTGCCGCGGCGCTGTGTCACCAAAAGAAAGGCCATACCCGCGGATGTCCTGACAGTGAAAGTCAGAGTGCAGCCGCAGCAGTAGCTGCACAAACCACTGGACCACCAAGGTAGATGCGGCCGCAGGAGCAAGTAGCATTATTTGAATTAACATCTTAATAAAAAATCTCCTAAATGATAGGGGGGGCACGTGCCTTGGTGCCCTCCCGCTGAATCCGCCACTGGCTGTGATCATAAGCACTGATAGGTGGCCAGACTCCTCTATTAGTCCAGGACACACAAGGTCAACACTGCCTCCCTAAGGTAAGAATCAGGCCCCTCAGGCAGTGGAGCCCACCCTGCTCTTTGCACTGGACCATGCATCCGACATTGGCCCTCATTCCGAGTTGTTCGCTCGTTCTTTTTCCTCGCATCGCAGCAATTTTCCGCAAACTGCGCATGCGCAATGTTCGCACTGCGACTGCGCCAAGTAAATTTGCTAAGAAGTTTGGTATTTTACTCACGGCATTACGAGGTTTTTTCTTCGTTCTGGTGATTGTTGTGTGATTGACAGGAAGTGGGTGTTTCTGGGCGGAAACTGGCCGTTTTATGGGAGTGTGCGAAAAAATGCTGCCGTTTCTGGAAAAAACGCGGGAGTGGCTGAAGAAACGGGGGAGTGTCTGGGCGAACGCTGGGTGTGTTTGTGACGTCAAACCAGGAACGAAACTGACTGAACTGATCGCAGTGGCAGAGTAAGTGTCGAGCTACTCAGAAACTGCTTAGAAATTTCTATTTGCAATTTTGAGAATCTTTCGTTCGCAATTTTGCTAAGCTAAGATTCACTCCCAGTAGGCGGCGGCTTAGCGTGTGCAATGCTGCTAAAAGCAGCTTGCGAGCGAACAACTCGGAATGAGGGCCCTTGCTCAAAATGGTCTGCGGGGGAAACCAGGGGATAATATTCATTGCTGGTCTGGGCAGCAGTGGACCTCTTAGTCATCAGGGGCCCCGGTGCAATGCACCTGCTGCACCAATGGTAGTTCCACCTCTGTATTTTTAGTTTAGAACAACCCCTTCCTTTCAGCACCTGAGGGGTATTACTAATTTGATTGAACAGCTTCATTTCATATGTCATTATAAATAAATCAAGACAATTAGCAAGTTTTGGAGCGGTTGTAAACTTCCAATGTGCATATCAGGACAGACCATACTGCATTATCATATAGATTCTATAATCCAATTTGATGTACATATCGAAATAGTTATTGATGTGCAAAATATGCGTCTGTTTTGAAATAATCAAATACATAGCTCTTATATTATCAAGTAATGGCAATTAGAGAAGATCATTAGGCAAAAATAATATTGGTCTGAGTTTTCATTTGCCAAACAAACACAATTGATATTTAATAAAATTAAATTATTTAAATGACAAGTCATAAATATTAGTGATGAGCGGGTTCGGTTACTCGGAAACCGAACCCCCCCGAACTTCACCCTTTTTACACGGGTCCGAGCCATACTCGGATTCTCCCGTATGGCTCGGTTAACCCGAGCGCGCCCGAACGTCATCATCCCGCTGTCGGATTCTCGTGAGATTCGGATTCTATATAAGCAGCCGCGCGTCGCCGCCATTTTCACTCGTGCATTGGAAATGTTAGGGAGAGGACGTGGCTGGCGTCCTCTCCGTTATTGTTGAACTTGATTGTGCTTTATTGCTTAATTGTGGGGAGGACTGGGGAGCAGCTGTATAATATAGGAGGAGTACAGTGCAGAGTTTTGCTGATCAGTTACAACCAGTTTTATCCGTTCTCTGCCTGAAAAAAACGCTCCTTATCTGTGCTCAGTGTACTGCATATATCTGTGCTCACACTGCTTAATTGTGGGGACTGGGGAGCAGCTGTATTATATAGCAGGAGTACAGTGCAGAGTTTTGCTGACAGTGACCACCAGTATACGTTGTCTGCCTGAAAAACACTCCATCTGTGCTCAGTGTGCTGCTTTATTGTGGGGACTGGGGACCACCAGTATAATATTATATAGGAGGAGTACAGTGCAGAGTTTTGCTGACCAGTGACCACCAGTATATAATATATAGCATTACGGTACAGTAGGCCACTGCTGTACCTACATCTGTGTCGTCAAGTATACTATCCATCTAGATTCTATACCTGTGGTGCATTTCAGTTGTGCAGTTTGCTGACACAGTGACCACCAGTATATATAGCAGTACGGTACGGAAGGCCACTGCTGTACCTACCTCTGTGTCGTCATTAAGTATACTATCAATCTACATTCTGTACCTGTGGTGCATTTTAGTTTTGCAGTTTGCTGACACAGTGACCTCCAGTATACTATATATAGCAGTACGGTACGGAAGGCCACTGCTGTACCTACCTCTGTGTCGTCATTAAGTATACTATCCATCTACATTCTATACCTGTGGTGCATTTTAGTTTTGCAGTTTGCTGACACAGTGACCACCAGTATACTATATATAGCAGCAGTGCCGTTTCTTGCGGCGTGCGAGCCGTGCAATCGCACGGGGCGCTCGCCGCGGCACTTCTCTGGCTCCCTGCTTTCCCCTCCTCCCGAGTACTCCGCTCGGAGGGGGGGGCGGAGTTTTGCGCATGACGCGGTTGCGTCGTGACGCAACCGCGTCATTGCGTGAAACTCCGACCCCGCGAGCGGAGTGCTCGGCATATGTGTCACGCATGCAGGGGGTCGGGTGAGCAGTACCTTCCGGTGAGGCGAGCACTCACTGTATTCCACTGTGTGGTTTGTGGACTACATTTCCCATAATGCTCTGCCCTTGATTCCTCCTGTGTGTGCATCATGGGAAATGTAGTCCAGGGAGACAGTGCTGACAGTGTAGGGACACTACGAACTGGCTAATGCCTCTCTCCCTCTCTCTCCACGCACCCCTCTCTCTCCCCATGACTCTCTCCCCCCATGCCCCCACACTCTCTCACTCCCCTTGCACTCCTCTCTCTCCCTCCCAATGCCTATCTCTCCCCTTGCCTCCTTTTTTCTCCCTCTCCCAATGCTCCCATCTCTCTCCTCATGGCTCTCTCTCTCCATCTGTCGCTCTTGGGTGTGTGTGGGTGTGTGTAAAAGAGCCGTTTCTTGTGGCGGGCGAGACGTGCATTCGCACGGGGCGCCCGCCTCGGCTCTTGGTGGCTCAGTTTGTGCTCCCCCTCCTCCCCATCATTACTACTCCGCTTGGGGGGCGGCGTTTCATGTAATGACGCATTTGCATCGTGACGTCACGACGAAAAACGCGTCATTACACGAAACTTCGCCCCCGAGCAGAGTACTGATGACGGGGAGGAAAGGGAGCCAGGACAAGGCGGGCAAGCCTAGAGGAGGGAGAGGCGTGCCGAAGAGCGGGAAGCGGGATGGAAAAGGACCTCTGGCCGGCGGATGCCGCTGCAAACGTAAGTGTAACACCCTCTCTCTTTTTTTTTTTTTCTCTCTCTCTCTCTTTGTAGAAGGGGACTCTGCCTGCTATAATGTGTAAAATGGGGACTCTTGCTGCTATAATGTGTAAATTGGGGACTCTGCCTGCTATAATGTGTAAAATGGGGACTCTTTCCTGCTATAATGTGTAAAATGGGGACTTTTGCCTGCTGTAATGTGTAAAATTGGGACTCTTGCCTGCCGTAATGTGTAAAATGGGGTCTCTTGCCTGCCGTAATTTGTAAAATGGGGTCTCTTGCCTGCCGTAATGTGTAAAATGGGGTTTCTTGCCTGCCGTAATGTGTAAAATGGGGACTCTTTGCCTGCCGTAAGGTAGTCTTTTCAGTCGGGGCTACGCCCATTGCAGCGAGGCCACACTCATTTTAACGAGGCCACACACCCTTACCGCGAGCGCAAATTAGTTAGCTTTATATCTATGGGGGGGCATTATTTTTATGTCAATGGGGAAGGGGGGGGGGGCGCATTTTTAAATCTCGCACTGGGAGCCAAATTGGCTAGAAACAGCCCTGTATAGCAGTATGGTACGGAAGGCCACTGCTGTACCTACCTCTGTGTCGTCATTAAGTATACTATCCATCTACATTCTATACCTGTGGTGCATTTTCGTTTTGCAGTTTGCTGACACAGTGACCACCAGTATACTATATATAGCAGTACGGTACGGAAGGCCACTGCTGTACCTACCTCTGTGTCGTCATTAAGTATACTATCCATCTACATTCTATACCTGTGGTGCATTTTAGTTGTGCGCAGTATATATAGTAGTAGGCCCATTGCTATTGATACTGGCATATAATTCCACACATTAAAAAATAGAGAACAAAAATGTGGAGGTTAAAATAGGGAAAGACCAAGATCCACTTCCACCTCGTGCTGAAGCTGCTGCCAATAGTCATGGCCGAGACGATGAAATGCCATCAACGTCGTCTGCCAAGGCCGATGCCCAATGTCATAGTAGAGAGCATGTAAAATCCAAAAAACAAAAGTTCAGTAAATGACCCAAAAATCAAAATTGAAAGCGTCTGATGAGAAGCGTAAACTTGCCAATATGCCATTTACGACACGGAGTGGCAAGGAACGGCTGAGGTCCTGGCCTATGTTCATGGCTAGTGGTTCAGATTCACATGAGGATGGAAGCACTCATCCTCTCGCTAGAAAAATGAAAAGACTTAAGCTGGCAAAAGCACAGCAAAGAACTGTGCGTTCTTCTAAATCACAAATCCCCAAGGAGAGTCCAATTGTGTCGGTTGCGATGCCTGACCTTCCCAACACTGGACGGGAAGAGCTTGCGCCTTCCAACATTTGCACGCCCCCTGCAAGTGCTGGAAGGAGCACCCGCAGTCCAGTTCCTGATAGTCAAATTGAAGATGTCACTGTTGAAGTACACCAGGATGAGGATATGGGTGTTGCTGGCGCTGGGGAGGAAATTGACAAGGAGGATTCTGATGGTGAGGTGGTTTGTTTAAGTCAGGCACCCGGGGAGACACCTGTTGTCCGTGGGACGAATATGGCCATTGACATGCCTGGTCAAAATACAAAAAAAATCAGCTCTTCGGTGTGGAATTATTTCAACACAAATGCGGACAACAGGTGTCAAGCCGTGTGTTGCCTTTGTCAAGCTGTAATAAGTAGGGGTAAGGACGTTAACCACCTCGGAACATCCTCCCTTATACGTCACCTGCAGCGCATTCATCATAAGTCAGTGACAAGTTCAAAAACTTTGGATGACAGCGGAAGCAGTCCACTGACCACTAAATCCCTTCGTCTTGTAACCAAGCTCCTGCAAACCACACCACCAACTCCCTCAGTGTCAATTTCCTCCTTACCCAGGAAAGCCAATAGTCCTGCAGGCCATGTCACTGGCAAGTATGACGAGTCCTCTCCTGCCTGGGATTCCTCCGATGCATCCTTGAGTGTAACGCCTACTGCTGCTGGCGCTGCTGTTGTTGCTGCTGGGAGTCGATCGTCATCCCAGAGGCGAAGTCGGAAGACCACTTGTACTACTTCCAGTAAGCAATTGACTGTCCAACAGTCCTTTGCGAGGAAGATGAAATATCACAGCAGTCATCCTGCTGCAAAGCAGATAACTCAGGCCTTGGCAGCCTGGGTGGTGAGAAACGTGGTTCCGGTATCCAACGTTAATTCAGAGGCAACTAGAGACTTGATTGAGGTACTGTGTCCCCGGTACCAAATACCATCTAGGTTCCATTTCTCTAGGCAGGCGATACCGAAAATGTACACAGACGTCAGAAAAAGAGTCACCAGTGTCCTAAAAAATGCAGTTGTACCCAATGTCCACTTAACCACGGACATGTGGACAAGTGGAGCAGGGCAGACTCAGGACTATATAACTGTTACAGCCCACTGGGTAGATGTATTGCCTCCCGCAGCAAGAACAGCAGCGGCGGCACCAGTAGCAGCATCTCGCAAACGCCAACTCGTGCCTAGGCAGGCTACGCTTTGTATCACCGATTTCCAGAAGAGGCACACAGCTGACAACCTCTTACGGAAACTGAGGAAGATCATCGCAGAATGGCTTACCCCAATTGGACTTTCCTGGGGATTTGTGACATCGGACCACGCCAGCAATATTGTGCGTGCATTACATCTGGGCAAATTCCAGCACAACCCATGTTTTGCACATACATTGAATTTGGTGGTGCAGAATTATTTAAAAAAACGACAGGGGCGTGCAAGCGATGCTGTCGGTGGCCCGAAGAATTGCGGGCCACTTTCGGCATTCAGCCACCGCGTACAGAAGACTAGAGCACCACCAAACAATCCTGAACCTGCCCTGCCATCATCTGAAGCAAGAGGTGGTAACGAGGTGGAATTCAACCCTCTATATGCTTCAGAGGATGGAGGAGCAGCAAAAGGCCATTCAAGCCTATACATCTGCCCACGATATAGGCAAAGGAGGGGGAATGCACCTGACTCAAGTACAGTGGAGAATGATTTCAACGTTGTGCAAGGTTCTGCAACCCTTTGAACTTGCCACACGTGAAGTCAGTTCAGACACTGCCAGCCTGAGTCAGGTCATTCCCCTCATCAGGCTTTTGCAGAAGAAGCTGGAGACATTGAAGGAGGAGCTAAAATAGAGCGATTCCGCTAGGCATGTGGGACTTGTGGATGGAGCCCTTAATTCGCTTAATCAGGATTCACGGGTGGTCAATCTGTTGAAATCAGAGCACTATATTTTGGCCACCGTGCTCGATCCTAGATTTAAAACCTACGTTGTATCTATCTTTCCGGCAGACACAAGTCTGCAGAGGTTCAAAGACCTGCTGGTGAGAAAATTGTCAAGTCAAGCGGAACGTGACCCGTCAACATCTCCTCCTTCACATTCTCCCGCAACTGGGGGTGCGAGGAAAAGGCTAAGAATTCCGAGCCCACCCGCTGGCGGTGATGCAGGGCAGTCTGGAGCGAGTGCTGACATCTGGTCCGGACTGAAGGACCTGCCAACGATTACTGACATGTCGTCTACTGTCACTGCATATGATTCTCTCACCATTGAAAGAATGGTGGAGGATTATATGAGTGACCGCATCCAAGTAGGCACGTCAGACGGATACTGTCAGTACGTATACTGGCAGGAAAAAGAGGCAATTTGGAGGCCCTTGCACAAACTGGCTTTATTCTACCTAAGTTGCCCTCCCTCCAGTGTGTACTCCGAAAGAGTGTTTAGTGCAGCCGCTCACCTTGTCAGCAATCGGCGTACGAGGTTACTTCCAGAAAATGTGGAGAAGATGATGTTCATCAAAATGAATTTATAGTCAATTCCTCCGTGGAGACATTCACCAGCAATTGCCTCCAGAAAGTACACAGGGATCTGAGATGGTGGATTCCAGTGAGGACGAATTAATAATCTGTGAGGAGGGGGATGTACACAGTGAAAGGGGTGAGGAATCGGAGGATGATGATGAGGAGGACATCTTGCCTCTGTAGAGCTAGTTTGTGCAAGGAGAGATTGATTGCTTCTTTTTTGGTGGGGGCCCAAACCAACCAGTCATTTCAGTCACAGTCATGTGACAGACCCTGTCGCTGAAATGATGGGTTCGTTAAAGTGTGCATGTCCTGTTTATACAACATAAGGGTGGGTGGGAGGGCCCAAGGACAATTCCATCTTGCACCTCTTTTTTCTTTCATTTTTCTTTGTATCCTGTGCTGTTTGGGGACAATTTTTTTGAAGTGCCATCCTGTCTGACACTGCAGTGCCACTCCTAGATGGGCCAGGTGTTTGTGTCGGCCACTTGTGTCGCTTAGCTTAGTCACACAGCGACCTTGGTGCGCCTCTTTTTTTCTTTGCATCATGTGCTGTTTGGGGACAATTTTTTTGAAGTGCCATCCTGTCTGACACTGCAGTGCCACTCCTAGATGGGCCAGGTGTTTGTGTCGGCCACTTGTGTCGCTTAGCTTAGCCATCCAGCGACCTCGGTGCAAATTTTAGGACTAAAAATAATATTGTGAGGTGTTCAGAATAGACTGGAAATGAGTGGAAATTATGGTTATTGAGGTTAATAATACTATGGGATCAAAATGACCCCCAAATTCTATGATTTAAGCTGTTTTTTAGGGTTTTTTGAAGAAAAAAAACACCCGAATCCAAAACACACCCGAATCCGACAAAAAAATTTCGGTGAGGTTTTGCCAAAACGCGTCCGAATCCAAAACACGGCCGCGGAACCGAATCCAAAACCAAAACACAAAACCCGAAAAATGTCCGGTGCACATCACTAATAAATATAAAACATCTGATCTTTCCACTAATTTCTTACATTAACATCCATATTTACTATTGCCGCTGATATGTGGAAGCCCTTAGCCCACCTGCCCCCACAGCCAGGCTGTGAAGGCTGGTGCAGTGCCGCCATTTTTCGTGTCTCATTGGCAGCATGTAAGATCATGCGGCTGCCCTGAACCCAACCCCATTTTTGATGACACGCCCAACCAACACAAAGGTTCTCGGAATATTGCTTCCAAGTGTGTAGTTGGGATACATAAGATATCCCGGCAGATGGGATGCCAGCATCCCATATCGACAGCGAGGCAGGGAGTCCCCTCGTGGGCTCACTATGCTCACCACAGGTTCTATTCCAACTCGGTTGGTGGCATGGATCCACCATCTGAGTGGGAATACGGGTCCAGTGTCGGGATTACGGCTGCCGGTTTACCGGCAAGTGTCGGGATTCTAGCACCGTTCTCCTGATATATGGCTTTAGTTAAATAAATAACCATACACTACATTTATTGTCTGTTTAAACACACATAGGTTTTTTTTACACGACTGCATGAAGCTAGTCAAATTATGTTATAAAACATTGATCAATATTAGTATGATGGTATAAATGAGAATTAATAAATTACTGTATGTGTGAATATAATGTCTACTTTCAAACTTTCAGCAGTAGAATGGGAAATAAAATGAATAACACAGGACAAGCATAACGTGATTTTTTTTAATTGCTGAAAGGACCTATACGTTATTTAAGTAGGTATTTGTAAATTTTCACAGAATAAAATTTGCTAAACAGATGCAGTTCACTGTATAGTCTATCAAAAAGACTAAATATGTTGCCGTTTTAAGACATCAACTGTGGTGTCGGGAAACATGTTCACATAAACAAGAAAAATACTGAAGCAATTAAGAAATTGCTTTAATCATAATGTGTCAATCATTTTGTTTGCCTACTAGAAGACTTTTTAGTTTCAAAATATGTGCTGTCATCCAGATGTCTGTGATGTCATCAATGCACCGTGACCAGAAATATATGGCTGAATATACTGTGGGTTAATTAACTATTTTGTTAATCTTGTTATTTGTATCATCAGAGTTAAAACCTTATTGTGCATCTATTATATAATGAGCTAGAGCTGTGTCCCTAGCATGAGTCCTGGAGAGCTGCAGGGAGGCTCTTCCCCCTCCTTTCCTCTCCTCGGAGCTCTCACCGGCTGCCCAGCTAACCTGCACAATCCAAAAGGAGAAGGTTCAAACAACACGTCCCCCCCAAAATAAATAATGAAATAAATAATGAAATAAATAAAAATTAAAAATATGCCTAAAATGCTGGGCTGGATTACACAAATTGGACTCACCCCTGTCCGCCATGCTTCTCCTGCCCCACAACTGTCATTTCCAACTGGTATGACATGCTAGATTTCCTATATGCTGCTCCTGGTTAAATCCCCAACTGTGTACACAATAGACCTGTAACTCATGTCAGAGAGGTCAGGCTCCAAGCCCGTGGGGTAGACTTCTGTGCGATGTCTCTCCACCTTATCTTCAGTCACTGTTATTCTTTTAAACACATTGGGGAAGATTTCTCAAAGCTCGAATAGAGATAAAGTGGATAGACATGAAATAGCAACCAATCAGCTCCAACTAGTCATTTTTCAAATACAGGGGCACATGTACTAAGCAGTGATAAAAGTGGAGAAGTGAGCCAGTGGAGAAGTTGCCCATGGCAACCAATAAGCTGCTCTGTATACTTTTATAGTATGCAAATTATAAATGTTACGTCAATGCTGATTGGTTGCCATGGGCAACTTCTCCATTGGCTCACTTCTCCACTTTTATCACTGCTTGGTACATGTGTCCCTTAGCCTGTAAAAATAACAGATGCTGATTGGCAGCCAATGCATGACCATCAGCTGGCACCCGGAAGATAACCGCAACATAGATTTGTTTATCTCCAGGGCTGGGATACGGACCCTAAAAAAAATTAATTATAGATCTGTGATATAACCCAAAAAAGTGCAAACTCTAAATAACTGAGGGCATTAATTTCATGGTAATTCTAATAAACAATGTTTAAAATGAAAAGATCCACTAATTACTCCATTACTCATGTTCATAAGCTATGAAGTAATAGAGATAATCCAATAGTAAACAGAACACATTAGGTCATCTTCCCTTCCACCTACATTTACCAGGATGCCTAATGATCAATTTCATAAGAGGTTTTGGGGCCAGTGTGTTATAGCTACAGCAGCTGGTTATCAGATTGTGTTACTGGGGTTCAGTATTAAACGTATACTGTACCTGCTACTGACATTGGAGAGAGAGAGAGAGAGAGAGAGAGAGAGAGTGTGTGTGTGTCCCCAGTATTAGAGTTGTATATATGCTTCAGATAATGTTGAGCTTGGAAGTAGATGCACAAAAATGTAAATCTGATTTGAATTTAGATCTTCTATCACCATGTTGTTTTTGAGGCTCATGTACTTCATATACTGCACATTCTTTTTTACCACTCAATGCTCACAGTAATTTGGTGATTACTTTGCACTTTCTCCTTTCAAATGAATATATACAGTATAATTATATATATTAATAATTAATTTAATCCCAACTTGATGTTCATGTTTTACCATATGCAATTATGTGAACTGTCTCATTTATCATGGTGAGATAGACTAGAATATGGTAGCTCAATTCATTCTGTAATCAATGAACTGTTTTACCCTCTACATACAGTCTGATTGTTTTGCCTTCTGTATGGTGCTGTGGACCACTTGTGGTGCCCTATAAATAAAGTTTATTAGTATTATGATTATTATTAATAATAATAAATTATAATTGAAATATGATAACAAATAACTTTTGCATCTAAACGATACATGACCAGTTTGATTCTCTGGGCTATTGAGTGTGGTAGGTTTAGATTTAAGATTTGGGCTAATGTTATATCTATGTACAAATTCAGATTAAGATTGTTTAATTAAGATTGAGGATCATTTTTATTTTTGTATTATTTTCTTATTTCACCCAGAAGATCTTAGAATCACATAGGACAAACAAGAAAGCTTTTAATCAGGGTATATGTTATCTTCGTTTGGCAGTGGGGAGCTATTATAAAAGCTTTTATAGGGCCTCTCCTATTTTGTCTCCATTATTTGTTTATTAACATTTATTTACACAGCACAAACATATTAAGCAGCACTTTACACATAATATTTAGACATTTACATTAGTCTTTGCACCAGTGGAGCTTACAATCTATGGTGGAGATTTATCAAAGCTTAGAGAGATATACTGTACCAACCAATCAGTTCCTGTCAGTTTACAGGCTGTGTTTGAAAAAATGTCAGGAGCTGGTTGGTTGGTACAGGTTGAGTATCCCATATCCGGAATGCTCGGGGCCAGGAGCATTCTGGATATGGTATTTTTCCGGATAACCGAATACCTGCTATCAAGGGGTCCACGGCGGGTCTGGAACAACAGCAGGGAAGACCCGGTGTCTGCGGCATTGGCGAGTGGGGCACGGCGTGTCCGTGGCAGGTCCTGGCTGCAGTGACAGTGAGGAAATGGCTGCAAAGCCACTCCCCCACTTGTCTGTGATTGGCCGTGGCCAGCCGCATCATGACATCACTACAGTGCCGTAATATTTTGGGTTTCGGGTATACGAATAACGGATATCCGACCTGTACTTTATCTCTTTCCATTTTATCTCTCTCCAAGCTTTGAAAATTTCCCCCCTATATTCCCTACCAAATGTACACACACACACACTTGGGTTAATGTTTAGGGCAGCAGACAATGGGAGTGATTCAGACCTGATTGCTGGGTTGCAAACTTTGCTGTCCTGCGTCCAGATAGTCGCTGCCCCCAAGGGAGTATAAATTCGCTGTGTAAGTGTGTGATCACATGTGTACGCAGAGCTGCAAAAATCCACTTTGTGCAGCCCAGGACTTACTCCTCCAGTGCGATGAGAATAGGCTGATCAGGGCCGGAGCTGATGTCAGACACCCTCCCTGAAAACATTTGAACACACCTGCGTTTTTCCGGACACTCCCTGTAAACGCTCAGTTGCCACCCACAAACAGCTTCTTCCTGTCAGTCACCTTGCGAATACCCACGCAATTGGATTTTTCGCACCATCCCGTCGCTGACTGGTGATACCCGTTGTTGTTGTCCGATGTGTGTGTGCATTGCGGTGCATATGCATAGATTGTAAGCTTGTGAGCAGGGCCTTCCTACCTCTATGTCTGTCTGTCTTTACCCAGTTTTGTTCTATAACTGTTGTTCTAATTGTAAAGCGCAACGGAATATGCTGCGCTACATAAGAAACTGCTAATAATAAATAATAAATAAATAAATGAGCAGTTACTACGTGATCGCCCGCTGTACAAAAACGCACAGTAGCGATCAGGTCTGAATCACCCCCACTGACCCTACCATTATGATTTGGAAGTGTAGAAGGAAATCCGTGCAGACACAGGGAGAACATCCAAAATCAACATTGATCCTATCACTTAAACCGTAAATTAACTGTAGAACTGAACAAACTGTGAAAATACAAAAAGTAGATGTTGTAAAAAAAAATGCTCACCAAAGTGCTCACTATGTGTCCACTGTGACCCATGCACGCTGTCCTGCAGATTGGTCTAACCCTCCATGCCCCCGTCAGCTACCAAAGCCATATAACACACTACAAATGTCTATACTCTATTGTGGATAGTGCCACTATAAAAACTGGACTCTCTCGCTGTCTGAATATTATCCCCCATCTTATTCCTAACCTGCTTCTTAAAATACTTTCTTAAGGTGCCCGACGGCCGATGGGCAACCCACGGCATGGGGGCTGACGGGGGGAGTAAAGTCTCTTCACTCGCCCTTTCACCTAGCCCCATAGCCCTGCATGCTAATACGGACGAGATTGTCCATATTGGCTTGCATGTTTAAACAAGCCGGCTTCAACGATGAACGAGCGCGGGGGCCACGCATCGTTCATTGTTGGTGCATACACACTGAAAGATATGAACGATATCTTGTTCATTAATAAACAAGATCATTCATATCTTTCAGTGGTATTGGACAGTGTGTAGGGCCTATAACACTTCTGCAGCTCATATTCTGAGATGTTCCTGAATATTTTTCATAGAGGCTACTGTTCCCTGCAACGTTGTTTTTGCATTGGTATCACTATTACTAGTGCCTGTCTGAAGTGTCACCATTACTAGTGCCTGTCTGAAGTGTCACCATTACTAGTGCCTGTCTGAAGTGTCACCATTACTAGTGCCTGTCTGAAATGTGGCCATGGTGATGCCTCTTTCTTGCACTGTATATGGGACTGCCCCTCTCTCTAAAAATTTTTGGAGATGGGAACAACACTCTTCCGCCACTCATTTACTCAAATACACAACCTTGTCTCAAATGTGGGCAAGAAACCCTCCAATACATACCCTTGCTCTCGCAGGAAAATCCATGCCTGTTTTAGGAATACCGAGTGGTAGGAGACATGACTCCTGTTAGATGACCCGCTAGTTCTGCTCCCCCCTACCTGATTTTTTACTCATCCCCCACCTGTCCGTCCCCACATTCAAGTGTTCCTTCCCCTTTCAATTGTCACATGTGCTCCAATGTTTTTGAAGTCTTATTACCATTATTCCTATAAATGCTTATTGTAATAAATATTCTACTGTTTAATAGGTGATATCAGTAATAGTCAGTGGTGTTGTAAATATTCAGTAACTACAGTATATATAGAGATGTTCGGTTCTCCAGAAATCTGAATCCAACCAAATTTTGTGGCTCTGAACCGAACCAAGACCCGTGTTCTGATTCAGATCTTCCCGTGGTTCGGAATTTGGATTTTAAAGGTTTTGGATTGCAAAACTTACAGGAGTTTAGCTGTTTTTATCAATTTTTATCATTTTTAATCAATGATTATTGATTTGTAAACAAACCAAAAGTTGAATCTAAATCAGAACATTTGAAGATAGTTTTGCCAAAACCAAAACACGATGATGAGTTAGAACTAAAACCAAAATATGGGGCTCCGCGCACATCTCTAAGCTATACATTAGAGCAAAAAAGAAAAAGCTGCAGGTAAACATTTTTCAGATGAGTTATAAATGTCTGGCTATTTAATTTGAAACCAATAATGACAGTCTTGAATATTGTATTCTGATTTATTTATTAACAGTTTCTTATATAGCGCAGCATATTCCGTTGCGCTTTACAATTAGAACAACAGTAATAGAACAAAACTGGGTAAAAATAGACAGACAGAGGTGGGATCACATTGCTATTTCCAGTATGTAGTGCTGTTCCCCTGGTTGTCCCGTGGGTGGTGGTTTACAGGTTTCATGTTGTTTGTATTGTAAGGCTAAGGTTGTGTAGCATAGATGTGTCTAAGTTGCATAATGTGTACTTAAAAGGAATATTTGTCTTATTACTTTATTTTTTGACAGATGGTCAGTGATATGTAAATAAGACATTCTGCATGTGATTCCTATTATAGTTAAAATTATTGGGCCTAATTCATGTTTGTAAACTGTGACCGATGTTTACACAAGTGAGCGATTATCAGCCCACTGTGCGTGTGCTGTACCTGTCGACCTTAATCAATGTCGACCTTCCATCTGTCTACCTTTTGTACCTGTCGACTTCATTCCTAATCCCTACTGCATAATGCATAAGCATCTGAAGGACAGCTGAGGGGAGCTGTTGACTGCCATGTGTGCTGCGTGCAATATACACTGCGGTGGGTGCTGCAGCATTGATGTGGGGCAGGTGGGCGCACAGCACCAACGTGGGCTGGGGCAGTGCCAGTTTTATTCTAAGTGGGGTAAGGGGACCTCTACTATTTTCAGTCTGGGGGCCCCACAATATTCTGATGGCAGCCCTGAGTGTAGTGATTTAGTATGAGTGTAGTGATTTAGACTATTTACATTTTGGACGAGATTCAGTTAATATACCACTGGGAGGGCGGAGGTTAGATTTAGGCACTACAAGGGGGGTTAGGGTGTAGGGATGGGAAGGTTATGGTTAGGTACTGGTGAAGAAGGGTAAGGCACTCAGAAGGGGAGGTTAGGGTTAGGCACCAAGCGCGGAGGGTTAGGTTTAGGCAGCGGGGAATGGAGGGTTAGGCACCAACGGGGAGGGTTAGGCACCGATAAGGGAGGGTTAGTGTTATGGTAGGGGGACAGGTGAAGGTTATGGTACTTACTGGGGAGCTGTTTGGATTCTGATGGTCGGGATACCACTGTTGGTATTGTAACTGCCGGCATCCCGTCCATCAGGAAATCATGCTGAATCCTTTTGGACTGTGCTGCAACTACCACTGGTAGAGAGACGTTTGTCTTTTGTTTATTTTATGTTTTTAGAGAATTGTGTTTATTAAATATCCCCCATAGTGCTGGAATGTGAGGTATCGTAATGATATAGTCAGGGTCGGCTCCAGCCCTGCTTGCAGCCTAAGTGAGAATTTTTGAAGTCTGCCACCCCCTCTTCCAATGGGAAAGTGAGCATGGCCTCGCAACCATATATTATGTTATCTAACTATACATTTATTGTAACCCCCCCCCCCCACACACACACAATTGGTAGCCTTACATATAATGGCCACAGTATTAGCTGCTTATACATACTGCCCCTAGTAATGCGGATTGGGTAGAAGCTGTAACGGTCCGGACCCCAGAACACCTCACTAGATCCCTGCAGCAATCTCAGCTACTTTGGAGATAGAAGTGCGCATCCCTGTCCAGAAGTGACTTGTCCCGGGGGGTGTATGTGACAGAAGTCATCGGGGAGGCAGGGAGGAAGATTACAGCCATCTGTATGATCCAAGGATGAGATAAAAAAACGGAATTGTCTGGACCATATGGGGAGTCTGTAATCTCTCTCTCCTCGTCTCCCCGGTGACTGCTGACATATACAGTGCATCCGGAAAGTATTCACATCGCTTCACTTTTCACATTTTGTTATGTTACAGCCTTATTCCAAACTGGAATAAATAATTTTTTTTGCCCTCAAAATTCTACACACAATGTCGCATAATAACACGAAAAAACTTTTTGAGAGTTTTGCAAATGTATTAAAAATAAAAAAACGAACAAATTACATGTACATAAGTATTCACAGCCTTTGCTCAATACTTTGTTGATGCACCTTTGGCAGCAATTACAGCCTCAAGTCTTTTTGAATATGATGCCACAAGCTTGGCACACCTATCTTTGGACAGTTTCGTCTATTCCTCTTTGCAGCCCCTCTCAAGCTCCATCAGGTTTGATGGTAAGTGTTGGTGCACAGCCATTTTCAGATCTCTCCAGAGATGTTTAATTGGATTCAAGGCTCTGGATGGGCCACTGAAGGATATTCACAGAGTTGTCCTGAAGCCACTCCTTTGATATCTTGGCTGTGTGCTTAGTGTCGTCCTGCTGAAAGATGAACCGTCGCCCCAGTCTGAGGTCAAGAGCGCTCTGGATGAAGGTTTTCAACCAGGATGTCTCTGTCCATTGCTGCATTCATCTTTCCCTCTATCCTGACTAGTCTCCCAGTTCCTGCCACTGAAAAACATTCCCACAGCATGATGCTGCCACCACCATGCTTCACTGTAGGGATGATATTGGCCTGGTGATGAGCGGTGCCTGGTTTCCTTCAAACATGACGCCTGGTATTCACACCAAAGAGTTCAATCTTTGTCTCATCAGACCAGAAAATTTTGTTTCTCATGGTCTGAGAGTCCTTCAGGTGCATTTTGGCAATCTCCAGGTGAGCTACCATGTGCATTTTTACTAAGGATTGGCTTCCGTCTGTCCCCTCTAGCATACAGGCATGATTGGTGGATTGCTGCAGAGATGGTTGTCCCTCTGGAAGGTTCTCTTTCAACAGAGGAAAGCTGTAGCTCTGACCGAGTGACCATCAGGTTATTGGTCACCTCCCTGACTAGGGCCCTTCTCCCCCGATTGCTCAGTTTAGATGTCCAGCCAGCTCTAGGAAGAGTCCTGTTGATTCTGAACTTCTTCCATTTACAGATGATGGAGGCCACTGTGCTCACTGGGACCTTCAAAGCAGCAGATATTTTTCTGTACCCTTCCCCAGATTTGTGCCTCAAGACACTCCTGTCTCGGAGGTCTACAGACAATTCCTTTAACTTCATGCTTGGTTTGTGCTCAGACATGCACTGTCAAGTGTGGCACCTTATAAAGACAGGTGTGTGCCTTTCCAAATCATGTCCAATCAACTGAATTTACCACAGGTGGACTCCAATTAAGCTGTAGGAACAGCTCAAGGATGATGAGTGGAAACAGGATGCACCTGAGCTCAATTTTGACCTTCATAGCAAAGGCTGTAAATACTCCTGTACATGTGGTTTCTTAGTTTTTTATTTTTAATAAATTTGCAAAAATCTCAAAAACACTTTTTTCACGTTATTATGTGTGTAGAATTTTGAGGGGGAAAAATATTTTATTCCAGTTTGGAATATGGCTGTAACATAACAAAATGTGGAAAAAGTTAAGCACTGTGAATACTTTCTGGATGCTCTGTATACCCCCCAGATGGAACACCCCCCAGACCGGGATGGACAGGGATATGCAGTCCTACCACCACAATGGCTGAGATAGCTGGAGGGGGTTCGGACCATTCCAGTTTTTACCAAATCCCCCTTACATATAATGCCCCCAGTAGTGCCAGTTACACATAATACCCCCCATAGTGCCAGATACACATAACCCCAGCAGTGCCAGATACACGTAATGGGTTGGGGGATGGGTGACCGGCATTTGGGATTCCGCTGGTTACCATACCGATGCTGGGATCCCGAGGTTTAGATTGCCAGCAGGGGGGGGGGGGGGGGGGGCAAGTGTAATGAAGCCCCTTGCGGGCTCACTGCGCTTGCCACAGGTACTATTCCCACTCTATGGGCATCGTGGACACCCACGAGAGGGAAAAGTCTGCGTTAGTCGGTATGCCGATTGTTGCGTTTGCAAGCACTAGGGATCCCAGCATCATTATAGTGACCGGTCACATAACTACATCCCCATGTAATATCCTCAGCAGTACCAGATACACGTAATGCCCCCAGTAGTGCCAGATACATGTAATACCCCCAGTACTGCCAGATACACACAATACCCCTAGCAGTGCTAGATACAGATAATGCCCCCTGTACTGCTCACCACTGATGGGCTTCTGCTGCTGCTACTCATGTTTGAGGAGAGGAGAGAGCAGCACAGTGCACATCTCTCCTGCCCCTTACTGAGTCTGGTCTCCACCTGAAATATGGTGCTAGCTCATGAGCCAACCAAAGCTCGCAATCTTGCATCAAAGCAGGAACCATCGCTGACAGTCCGTGTTCTTTGATTTGCTTGTGGCCAGCACCACACTTGAAATGTCCATGCACCCTTACTTGCCCAGCATGGCCACTCTTATCGAATGTGCCTGGAGCCTCCACTGGATATAGTGCAGGAAGGTAGTGTAGTGATATAGTGCGGAGATGTAGTGTGTAGGGAGGCCGTGCACCAATATAGTGTGGGGATGTAGAACAGTGATGCAGTGTGGGGAAATTGTGCAGTGATATACAGTAGTGCTGAGATGTAGTGTGCATATAGTGAGCAGATGTAGCATAGTGATGTAGTGTGGGGAGGTAGCTAAGTGATCTAGGGGGTAATTCCAAGTTGATCGCAGCAGGATTTTTGTTAGCAATTGGGCAAAACCATGTGCACTGCAGGGGAGGCAGATATAACATGTGCAGAGAGAGTTAGAGTTGGGTGTGGTGTGTTCAATCTGCAATCTAATTTGCAGTGTAAAAATAAAGCAGCCAGTATTTACCCTGCACAGAAACAAAATAACCCACCCAAATCTAACTCTCTCTGCAAATGTTATATCTGCCGCCCCTGCAGTGCACATGGTTTTGCCCAATTGCTATCAAAAATCCTGCTGCGATCAACTTGGAATTACCCCCCTAGTGCGGGGATGTAGTGTGGGCAGCTAACATAATGATATATATAGGGGCTGATTCAGAGGTGTGCGCTTTAATGGCATTGGACACAAGTGGTCATTGTTTTCATTCTAGGAATGTGTCTGAATCATACCGTGCATGCCTTCCCATAGGAAACACAAAAAGACCCAGATTGAAATTGCATCAAATTGATGTAGGGGGTCCACAAACCGGTATCTTGCTTAGGGCCTCATGAGGTCTAAACCCGGCTCTAAGTACTACTCCACTTATCCTCTCCAGAAAGTTTGATACAGTACATCTTCCCTTTAATCACTGATCGCCAACCCCCACCAAGGGCCCTAGCATATGCCCATAGATGTCCACTTGTACCTCATACAACGTGTAGTCAGGGGTTGGGGCTGAAATACAGGCGTTTGGGATGCAGGCAGTCAGAATACCGACCACGGCATCCTGATGGTTAGAATACCAACAGGGGTCGTGTAAGTATGCTAACCCTCACTTACTGTACCTCAGCCTAACACTCCACCCGCGCAGCCTAACCCTAACCCTCCCTGATGGTTCCTAAACCTGACCCCCCTTCCCACAGCCTAAACTTAACCCTCCCTTCCCCACAGCCTAACCCTAACCGTCCCCGTTGAGTGGCTAAACCTAACCTCCCCACCCACAACTTACCTCTCCGGCAGTGACTCATTTGGAATCCCAGCTGTCGAGATGCCATCGCCTGGATTGTGATCCCATTTAGGATGCCGACACTGGCATTCCGAGCAGTGTCGGGATTCTGGCATCAGTATTTTGACTGCTGGAATCCCGACCGGATCCCTGAGTTTGGGCCAGCTAAAGCAATATCCATCAGGATGCAGGCCAGGAATTAACTGTGCATACTGTATGTGTCAGCTCCATAATGGGAATTGTGAGAATTGTTTTTTTAAAGAACATTGCTGAAAACATCTGTACCACATCACACTGTAAATACATGGTTGTATAGCTGAGTATAAAGAACATTTGCCCTGCTATTGTTTATATTCCCTTGGTCAGAAAATGGAGAACTCATTATTTCGTCACAAATTTTATTACAAAAATTGTATATATCTGTTACACCAATAAAAAAGCAAAGCCAAAATAACCTATGTACAGGCACTAGACTTTTATATACAGTATATACAGATAACAACCTCAGTATAATAAATGGGCACAATACACATTTTGAAGCCGTATCCACTTATGCCATTTGATGTTTTTGTATTGCCAAAGTAATAAATACAGTTCTATATTTACAAATCTCATAAAAAAGTATGTATTTTTCTTTTAAATGGTACATATATCTAATCACAATATTTCAAACATGCTTATAAAAATAAAAACTTGTGTCTATTTATAGGAGAGCTTTCAGGTATTATTTAAAGTTATTTAATACATTTGACTACTACTACTACAGGTTTCTCCAAGATTTGGAGTTTTGAGTGTTGCTTTAATAGTAGGGCTGTAATGTGGGAAGTAAAAAAAAAAAAACACGGCCAAGTCATTATTTCTTGTAGGCCCTCAAAACAGTTTTTTAGGGGGATATTTATTAAAGCTTGGGGACAGATAAAATTGTGAGAGATAAAGTACTAGCCAATCAGCTTCTGCCTTACATTTTACAGGCTGTGTTTTCAAAAATGACAGGAGCTGATTGGTTGGTACTTTTTCTCTCTCCAAACTTGATGAGTATTGTTTAGTCCGCTATGGTAATATCAATGCTGCAGATGACAGCAATGTTCTACAACATGCTTCTGGTATCCACACATGATTTGATATTTTCTCATTGTAATTGATCAGATCTGTGAACAATTTACCCACACACAGGATGACTAAATTGGGAACAATATTATTGTTGCACACAATATATTATATACAACTATATTATATACAATTATTTTAGAACAAATATATTATATACAATAATTGCCAGATATAATCACATACAGAGTAATATCATCATTTAGATTTACATCATGTGGTTGCACAAAAAATGGTACACTTTTAAAGATAATTGATCAACTATTTGGTCAACCAAAACAGAATGTTTCACTCATGGGCCCTACACACTTGTCGATGTGTGCGGCCAATATGAACAATCTCATTCAGTAATGAACTATAAATTGTTCATATCGCTCAGTGTGTATGCACCAACGAAGAATGATGCATGTCCCTGTGGTCGTTCATCGTTTGTTTTCCCTCGTTCTGCATAGCAAGCCAATCTGGATGATGGTCGATCGTTGAAATCGATTATTGTCCAAATTGGACCCTGCCAGCCCAGAGACCACCCCCACCCCCCCATCCCCCGCACGGTCTAATTAAGCAATTTGAAAGTTTCCAATTAGCTTTATTAGTCTTTACCTGCTCACATTCGGATGGTGTCTTCTACTCTAGTGTCGGGATCCGGACTCCTGCAGAAGCAGCAGTGAGTATGCGAAAGTTGTGTTAGTGTGTGTAAATGTGTGTGCATGATTATGTGTATGACTTCTGGTGTGTGTGTGTGTGTGTATATGAACCCACTGGAGGCAGCAGCTGGAAGAACTATATCTCCCAGTATCCACCTCCCCTCCCAGCAGTCCCCGAGCCTCCCAGCAGCCTCCTCCCCAGTGTAGGAGGAGAGGCCACTGGGAGCTGCGGAGACCACTGGATGGGTGAGTATTTTATTTTTCTCGTGCCGCAGGGTTTTCAGACCATTTTTTTATTTATTTGTTACTGTGGGTATCTGGAGCGAGCATATCCGCAGTGATCCAAATTGGGCGCATGGCCCACAAGGTTTTTACCTTGATAAACCTCGCACCCAGTTGAATTCCTCCCCTTGGTCTTACCAGAATAAATCAGTATATTTTTATAATTCTGTAATATAATGGGGGCTATTTAAAAGAAAACATATTGTCCTTAGAATATACATAGTATTTACAGGCATTTTGTATGAAAAATGTGTACTGTTTTACCTTCACTGCAACAGCCACTGAAGTTTAGCTTTTATACAGTATGTTCATTTAAAGGATGTTTATTTATAGCCACAGTATAAAGAAAGTGTAGCATTTAAGAAGTATTTTGAAACCGCTTCCTTGAAGTGCTAGGGATTGTCTATACAGAGCTCTATGTGAATGCAATAAACTACTCTCCTATAAATCATTGCAATGGCATAGTCACAAAGACATGCTAATTGATAACTATTAAATGCATTGTTACAGTAATAGGAAGTAAAATATTGGAACAGAAGTGTTTCAGATTTTCCTCCATTTGTTACAGTGCTTTGTTAATTCGGATTATTGCAAATTGGCACCATTTAGTAAATAAAATGGGTCTTATTAAGACTACATGAACTCTGTAGTGGGACAGATAATGTCCTTCACTTTCAGTGATTAGAATAAACGTTAACACTGAGCAGTAAGTTTTTGTTTCCTATAAAATGTTTTGTTCCATAAGAAACTATGGGGGAGATGTACTAAGCAGTGAAAAGAGTGGAGAAGCTGCCCATGGCAACCAATCAGCTGCTCTGTATAATTTTATAGTATGCAAATTATAAATGTTACTTCAATGCCGATTGGTTGCCATGGGCAACTTCCCAACAATTGGGAAACTGCAGCACAATTTTTGTATAGATGAAAGCTAGAATTGTATATTTTGCCACAATTACAATTGAATAAAATTATGATATCACATTGCAGTCAGCAGGGCTATATTTGCCGAGGCACTGATTCCTACTGTATATACCATTCTCTGTACTACTACTGAAATGATTTGTGTTACGTCTTCTTTTATTTGGGTATTAGTAGTTTTTATATTTGTAGCTTATTCTGGAAGTTTTTTTAAATGCCTTTTACAGACTAGTGCTTCATGTGTTAATCATTAATTGTAGGATGGTTGTACTCTGCAAAACTAATTATATAGCTCGGATGGTCTGTGCAAAATCCTAAAAAAATAAATTACTGCGGAAACCTGTTTCTTCAAATTTTAAGATATTTACAAAACGTGAAGCTTGATATGCAGGGTTGTAATGCATTGCAATGGTGAGTTACATTATACTTTTAAACATTGAAGGATATGTTTTCATATATACGTCAGTCTTCATGTAAGGAAAGAATACAGACGAGTGAGGAGTACCGTATTATTTGTATAAATAAGGAGCTATGTGAAATGTCTAGAGGAAAAGGGTCTTATATTAAACAAACAGCACACATGAACCCAGTTAAAATAAGTCTAAATAAACATAATAATTCATTTGTGCAGTGGTCTACTGATCCGTCACTTAATCCACCATTGTTTATGGAATCCTGGTTATAAAGCGTGTCACACAAATTGAGAAACCTGTCACAGATACAGGATTAAGAGAACCACCATGCTGGCTATATTGTATAGCATTCCCTATGTGCTCACATGGAGAGGTCACCCTGGTGTGCCAAACAAATGAATATGATTGAGTTTGCATATGCTCCTTAAAGTAAGCCCTAACTTCATGTTATGCCAGCTTTTCCTTTTGACAAACAGAAAGAAATTTCACGGCTTTATTTCCCTGCCAATGTAGACTATGTAGATTCTGGTTTCTCTTAGCCGAGTGTCTTCCAGTTACACACAGAAAATAATGGAGAAGGAAACACTACTGTTTTGTAGTTCTGAGCGAAATTACCCTAAATGGGATGTACTAACACAGTAGTTCTCAAACTCCGTCCTCAGACAGTTCCCGTTTTCCAGGTCACCAAGCAGGTGTGTAACTCACTGACACATAATAAAAGATCCACAGGTGCAGCTAATTATTTCACTTGTGATTCTGTGAGGACACCTGGAAAACGTGACTTGTTTGGGGTCCTGAGGTCTGAGTTTGAGAACTTATGTACTAACATAGTACATTCATAATGTTAAAAGTGTTTTTCCAACAAACTATTTCAGAGATTCATAACCTAACCCACATTAAAAATAATATATAAAAGTACATAATGGGGACCATCAATTGAAGTAGACGTGTGTGTAGTCTATGGAGCAGAGGGTCACACGGTAAAAGGGCTGGACAGCACAGACAAATTACAGAGCTGTTGGGGTAATTCTGAGGTGATCGCAGCAGCAAGTTTGTTAGCAATTGGGCAAAACCATGTGCACTGCAGGGAAGGCAGATATAACATGTGCAGAGAGAGTTAGATTTGGGTGGTTTTTTTTGTGTTTCTGTGCAGGGTAAATACTGGCTGCTTTATTTTTACACTGCAATTTTAGATTGCAGATTGAACACACCCCACCCAAATCTAACTCTCTCTGCACATGTTATATTTGCCTCACCTGCACTGCACATGGTTTTGCCCAACTGCTAAAAAATTTCCTGCTGCGATCAACTTGGAATTACCCCCTGTGTCCGGGTATTGACATTGTGTCATATACTGTATATTAGCTCTGAGACTAGAATAGTTTGCTTTTGATGAAAAATGTTCCCTTTCCAGAGACAATATTGCAACATTTTTTTTAGGAGTTATGAATACTGAAAACTTGGCAGCTGAGGGCATATTGACAACATTCTGAGCATTCAGTTGTAGGTTAATTAAAGGAAATGATGTAACATAAATACAAGATAACCCTGTAAAGATTAAAGATAAATCCTAAGATTTATCTTTCAGACAATATTCAACAAAACTAGCACTGTTGATGGAGTAAGAACAAACTGACATCATTCTTTTAGGAATATAAAAACACATAAGAGACATGTGGTATTGTACTTATTGTACCAGCGAGAGCGGCCAGCTGGTCAGTGACTCGACATGTAGGTGGCTGGTGAGAGTGTGCAGTTGTCAGTCATTTGGTAGGAGGAGCCAGCTGGTAACTCGTAGGATATACTGGAGCTAGTAAAGGTAACCAGGGCTTGTGTGGAGTCGCAGGACTGCTTTTCTGCATCTTCCGAATTGATGGAGGTAAGACTTGTTTGCTGAGACCTATTCCACAACATGTCAGCACTTTTTAGGCTACAGATGTCTTCCTTATAATGTGGATTGAAAAGAATGTAGAGAAGAGGATTTAGGCATGCAGGTAAAGGAATAATTAGCAGGAGAATTGATTTAATCACTTCTGGACTGATGCACGTGAGATTTAATAGTGAGGAGAATGACAGGAAGGCCACTGGGCAGTAGAGGATGCAGTTAGTGAAGAGCAGCAGAGCAATATGCTTCACCATTGAGCAGTCCCACACATTTTCCAGTTCCCCTTTCTCCAACGTGCAGTAGAGCTTGGTATAAGCAACGGTCATAACAAGGAAGCAGAGAGAGTTCAGAAGGACTAAAGCAACCATAAAGCCCATAGAGGAGGGGTCACTAAAAAGCAATGGGAAACATAATGGAGAGGTCCCATATGTGCTACCACTCAACAGAGGTGACACTGCAATGACCAGGGAAAGAATAAAGCAGAAGATGATAGATAGTTTTACACTTAGAAATGAGGATTTTGATTCAAACTTAGTAGATGATTTCACAGAAAGTCCACGCTCAAGTGCAGCCACCGTAAGGAGAAAGATGGAGGTTTCTGCCGCAAACACTGTCAGAAACCCTGTTATCTGACAGCCCACGCCATTTTCCCACCAAGCCCCATACTGAGCAAAGCCTCCAAAGGTCAAAGCATCAACAGTGGCCAGGACACCACTGGATATACCCATCAGCGTGTTCATGATGGCTATGAGACCAATTAAAAGCTTTATGGATGGGATATATGATATATGCCTGAAGACTGTGGCAATCACCAAAGCATTGCAAATGAAAGCTAGGATGACTATGAGCCACACGCCAATTCGGATCAGCCAACTCCCAAACAAATGATCGCAAGGTTTGAATGGACCTGAGAGAGAGAGAGAGAGAGAGATATTATACAATTGTCCTTAGAAATATAATATTGTACTTAATATTGAATAATCAAATTCATGTGTAATGAAAAAGTCAACAAATATCAAGTATAATGATAACATAAACTGGAGTTAGTTGGAGACTAAAACAGTAATTAATACTTCTAGAATTATACACACATTCAGATTCAACCCTCCTTGTGTAGTTTAGGGTATGAATGTGCTCCATGCTAATGCAACACAATAATGGCAGTTACTGTATCTCAGGAGTGTCTAGAAAGAGATTACAGAATTGTCCCGCAGAACTGTCTGGGAGCTCACGGTCACAAGTGGCATAAAACTGGGCTGTACAGTTTATCATCAAGTACAGGTATAACATAAGAGATGGTTCAATCAGCGTTCAGAAGGATTGACTAGCTCTTCTCCTTCATGGCAGTGTGGTCGATGGAATTCTCTGACGACACTGCATGGCCCATACCTTGCCTTAAATGAAAAAAAGAAACCCTACTTTGTTCCTTTGTTGCTTATTAAATATATTGAACGTCTTACCTGGAGATGGTGTACACTGTGCAGAGTGTAACATTTTTACATCTTCTTCAAAGTCAAGAAGGAAATCCTCAAAGTCCCGATCATCTTAGAGGTAAGTGTTTTCAAATTAGTCAAGAGTCCTCCATCATTATTATCTTACATATCTAGCAACTACTCTATTATGACTGCATGATGATAAATAATGCCTTGAAATTAAATATCTATCTGCCATCCACATTGTATATTGGACACAAGTAACAGCAAAGAACTAAGCACACAGCAAGTTGTATAACTGATATTTCCATTTGGTCTGCAGCAGAAGAGAAGATAACCATTTGATTTTTAAAGGTGGAAACAATCAGAGCCGTAACTACGTGTGTGCCAGGTGTGCCTGGCACACAGCGCAGTCGCTCTGAGGGCGGAACTGGCTGCATCCCCATGACTTTAGTCAATGGCATTGTAATGAGTCAAACTGACTCATTACAAGCCACTTGAGAGGAGAGGAGCAGCAGCGTCGGAGGCAGGGGAGACGGAGGAAGAGTGAGGGGGACTCAGGAGCCGCAGCAGTGCACTGTAATTGGTGGTGGCGCTGCTGCAGCTGTCCCTCTCCTTCCACATCGGCTGACCGCCGCCGCTGTGAATGCTGGGATGCCCATCCCTCATCCCAGCATTCACAGCGGCGGCGGACAGCCAATGTGGAAGGAGAGGGACAGCAGTAGCGGCGCCACCACCAATTACAGTGCGCTGCTGCGGCTCCTGTGTCCCCCTCCCTCCTCCTCCCCTACCCGGGATCTGCCAGCAGCTGCTGCACCGAGGAGCCTGACTGCCTGAGCCAGAGGGGAGAGAGTAAGTATCATCTATTCTGTCTGTCTGTCTGTCTATCTATCTGTCGTAATGTGTAAAAAGGGGGACGCTGTCTGCCGTAATGTGTAAAAAGGGGGACTGTCTGCCGTAATGTGTAAAAAGGGGGACTCTGCCGTAATGTGTAAAAAGGGGGACGCTGTCTGCCGTAATGTGTAAAAAGGGGGACTGTCTGCCGTAATGTGTAAAAAGGGGGACTCTGCCGTAATGTGTAAAAAGGGGGACTCTGTCTGCCGTAATGTGTGAAAGGTGGACTTTGTCTGCCGTAATGTGTAAAAGGGGCTCTACCTGGTGTAGTGGCGTAATTTGAATAATGGAGACTACTGTGCACCGTAATATGAATTGGTATTATTTTGTGGCCACACCCCTTCCCCATGAAGCCACGCCCCTATATTTTTTGCGCGTGCCTGCGGCGCGCACTGCCCCTATTTTACCTCTAGTAATCGTAAAAGTAACAGTTTTGTGGATTTCTGACTATGGAAGCAGATGGGATAACTACTGACTCAGCAAAATAGAGTTGAGGAACACTGCTCTAACTAACCACTAGACAATGTATTCTTATTTATGTTAATATATTACAATTCTCAATAACAGCTGTGATCATAACTACACATATTAGTAAATTGATGTTAATCTATTGCAAGATATAACATGGAGTTGCAAATTTGTATTGTGAGCTGTGACACCTGAGGACGGTGCTATACACATGAATATTATGCTGAACTCCCAGCTCTTGGATTAAATTTACTTCAAAATGGGCAGTTTTTTTAAAATCTACTTAATGGGATTCCTGAATTCTGCATATGAACAGAAGATATGTACATACTTATATCAGGGCATTACAACGGGGGTGTTGGCCACTCTTGGGTGTCACCTACAGAGGGGGTGACACCAAAATGCTGGCTCCTCCACAGTCACAGGAGCCGGGTGCTGCAGTGTGACATTATTCTGCTGCAACCGGCTCCTGTCACTGAGAAGGAGTCAGCAATGCAGGCACTAGTCTATGGGTCACCCCAGAGAATGGTGGGCACATCCTCAGAGTAATGTAATAAAGGGACACGGTCTTGCAGGATGCCTCTATCTGAGGCCACTCCCCTTTTTAAGCCAGGAGGGTGTACTATTGGCTGCACCGGGTGTCACTGACCCCAATGACTTATATCTGCCTCTATTAGGGCCTGAAGCTAAGTCTGATGCTATGCTGATTTTCATTCAAACAGCTGTTCGAGTTACATTGCACATGCATTACGTTTCTGTACATAAAGAGGCGCAGTAAAGATTTGGACACATGGTAGCAGATATGTAAAGGGTGTTCCTGGATGGTGACAGGGTGGTAACAGGGACATGGCTAAAAAGAAGCACAGAGATAATGTGTGATATGGGAGTGTCGCAAGTGTGTAATATATTTTTCCCCGGAAGTGGTTGCGTACAAAGTCGCTAAACCAGTGACACAGGTGGCCATTCTCAGACGGACAAATTGCACCTGATGGTGCAAGCAATGGTGCATCTAAAGACGCACCAAGTGGTATTCCAGCATCCACGGACAGTGGGCATCTCAGTCCTCGCACAGTTGGGGGCACGGATGTACACTACAGAAGGACTGTGTAGTAACATTAGCATAAAGGCGCAGGTGCAACTGTGGCAAAAGATTCAGAATCACCCCTTAATGTCAATGTTCTGAATCTCACAGCAGTCTGACAGACAAACAGTTCCTTGTCACCTTGTAGGTGTAACATTCCTGCATCCTTTCGGAAAAAATCCTCAGTGCTGCTGTTGTCATCTTTGCTCCATGGACTGGACTGCTTCAAAACACTTTCACAGACGGAGAACGCACAGCACTGATAGGCATAAGGCATTTCCATAACCCTGCCAACAAGCAAAGGTAACAGGTGTTATTTTATGTTGGTTCTTATTTCTACAGCTTAATAATAAAAATGACAGAGCGCCTGATCAAGCAGACATTTCTGTGACCTGTAAAACAACGCTGGGAAAATGCATACGTGCTATTACTGTTACCTGCTGCAGTTGACTTGTTTCATACAGTAATAAATAATAACTAGTAGCTATGCATTGCATACGGGATCCTGGCAGCTGGGATTCCCGCAGTCACAAGCCATACATCGGGATCCTTGCCGTCAGAATCCTGAACGATCCCGGAGGTAAGTACTAATGCAGTCTCTTGCTGTCATGTATTACTGACATTTGGGACTGTGTACGTTTCCTAAGTGAGACATTAGTTGCTGAAATACTGGGGAATGTATCAGCATAAGTTGTCTTGAGCCAGATACACACTTACACGACTGGACCATCCGGCATTGAGTGTACATACTTTGCGATTTAATAAATACCTCTTTCTGCACCACCTCATACATGATATCTGACCGTGCAGCACAGCCAACCAGAAGATATGTATGACTCGCAGAAGCGTGCAATCGGGCATTCACACTGCAAGATATGCCCGATTTGTGGTTCCAATATGCCTGGAAATGACAAATACTGCAGATACCGTGTGTGTACCTGGCCTAAGCTCTGGCCTATATTCAGGCCTAGATTTATTACGCCTAGGAGAGTGATACATTTCTACGATGATAAAGTACCAACCAATCAGCTCCTAAATGTCATTTTTCAAACACAGCATGTGACATGACAGTTAGGAGCTGATTGGTTGGCACTTTATCACCGTGATATTTATCACTCTCCAAGGCTTGATAAATCTGGGTCTCAGTATTATCCTTGTGAATTATAAGAAGTGCTCTACAGGAAGTCTGCAACCGAATGTTCCCACATCTCTCTCAATATAAATATAATTTTCCTAATGTGATATGTATTATATTCCTGCCGGAGTCATGAAATGTTGACAATAACAGCATCTTCTAGAACAACAGTCTTTATTGTGGCAAAGCGCAGTATTCATATCACTTAATGTGCCGCCCCGGCCTGTCTGATGAGGGAGTTCAGAGAGCGGTTATATACACAGTTTGCCTTTTCAATACTACAGAGGAGAGAACAATATTTACTTACTTCACCACTGGGAGTTTCAAATAAATGGCTACATGGAATGTATTCAGCTTTCTATCATTGTGCAGGGACTGCCTATGTCTTCACAACATATTATTTACTGCCTGCTCTTTGATTCATCCTTGGCTATGTGACTTTTATTTGCCCTTCTTAATTGCTGTTATTTTATGTAATCTTTTCTTTTTAAGTACTCCTGCAATTATGGCTCCATCCTCTTATAAATCTCTTCTATCTTTTCCATGTTTTCAGCAAGTGGCTGATTTAGTGTCCTATCATTCATTTAGATGTACAAAGGCACAGAAGGAATGTGTCACAGGCATTTCATTCCCATTCTGAATTATGGGGGGATCACATAATTGCAATGAATGAACACAGGAAACAATTATTCTGCTTTTACAAGCACTCGGCTCTCCCATATTGTTAGTGTATCTATTCTAACTTTAGTTAAAGATGTAAAGTGGTGGGACATCATTGGCCACTTGTGCAGAAGTTGTTTCAGATCGTGACACTAGCAGTCTACTACGGTATGCTGGCGCTTGGGATCCCAGCGCCAGGATACCAACTGCCGGTATACTGGCAGCGGGGTGAGCGCAAAAGAGCCCCTTGCGGGCTCGCTGCGCTCGCCACACTGCGGGCACGGTGGTGCTTCCAGGGGGGGTTGTGGACACCCCAAGAGGGAAAATAGTTGTAGGTATGAGGGCTGTCGGGATTCCGGCGCCGTTATGCTGAGAGCAGGGATCCCAACAGCCGGCATATCAAGTGCCACCCGTAATAGGTAACAGTGACTGTAGATATGTGTGTATGGAAGAGCGCTTTGATGATGTCCATTTATATAAATATGATGAAAGGGAGGTTACAGTTCTTATTACAGGGCAAACCGTCAAGTTATTTGTGTGTAATTTGTGTTGTTTCCATCACACTGCTCATGCTTGGTTTGGAACAATTAATGGCTCCATACTGTAGCACGGAACTGTCATACTGTACATGCTGCTTTTCTGCATTTGTTTTTTGATGATGATTGATAATGCCATAAAGAACCACAGTGGTGTATTTCTAAGTATATGTATAGCTTTATCTTGTGCCTGTCTGTAATTATTTTTACATTCCTCTTCCCGTTACAAGGTCCATTTTTTTCTTTCTATACCAACATAATGCCTCATAAATCTTTTCCCTGCTAACTGTTTTTCCTGTGGTCATTCCTGGGAAGGCGCTAGATCACCCCGGTGCCTTTTTTGGATATTTAGCTGTAAAATGATTTCTTCTACCAGCTCCCAAAACTATAAATGTGTGTTATCTGGATGGTTTCTAAAATCATACATCTTGTATACCAGTAGGATTCTTGTGCTCTGCTGTGATTGTAGCGTTTGATCATTTATTTCTGGAAATCAAAAAAGCAGTATGGAACAATCTTCTATACTCTTTGGAGGCCATTCAGACCGAACGCAGCTAAACGTCTGTACAAGAATACGCTGCCAGGGGTTAACCTTCATTTGACGTGTCCACAATTTAATTGCAGAGGCATCGGGAGGCGGTGCCACACAGCTGGGCGGCCTTGCCCAGCATGTGAGGAGATAGATGCAGATCTGGCTGTGTATGCAGTAGGGTGGCAAATCCCGGGATCGGGATTCCAGGATTCCGGCCTAAAATTGACTGGGATTCAATCCTGGTCAATTTTAGGTCCGAATTCTGGGATCCCGACCCCGGGATTGGCCGCACTGCCTGCCTAGCCACCAGACCTCACCGCAGCACTGCCTGCCCAGCCGCCGTACCTCACAGCAAGTGGCCCACACATTGAAGAGCAGCCAAACCCGGGATCCCAGGATTGATAATTTTCCAATCCCGATTCCTGAGATTGAAAAAAATGTCCCGGGATTGGCCACCCTAGTATGCAGCTATCTGCGTCCATCTCTGAGTCAAGTCCCTTATCCTAATTTCATATGTATATCACATGCATGTATGTGCCTCAGGTCAGTGTGTATTGAGGTACTGTTCACAAATAAAATGTGGCCTTTATTTGCAAACACAGTCTACAGTAAGCATTAACAATCTTTCCCAATGTATACAGGGATCACTTTTGATTACATTATGTGAACATAAGAAGACATGTGAGTACTGACATCTCCTATTGTTTCTTTATGTAACACATGCAGTGGGACTCGGCAGAAGCAACTGAAATTGGGAAAGAGATACTTAGGGGAATCACTAACCCAATAATTACACTCCCTTCCTATCCACAATAGATTGTTATTGACATTAGAGCAGTATGAGTTTAGTCCCAGCAAGTATTAGTTGTAAGGAATCAGAAATGGTCTATTCACATTTATGATTATCTATAACATAGAATATACACCGAATACACTCAGATTCTCGCTGTTTTAGCTAGTCATCTTCCACTGCTTGATAACCAGTACTGAACCACTGGCCTACACTAATTTACAGCAATAAGAAAACAAAGCCTTCAAGAAGCTTAGTTCAGATTCAAGATGCCTTGCTTGGAGGTATGTAGTGAATGTGGTATTAGCAAATCCAAACAGGTTTCATTTTAACCTCTAGAATAGCTCAGTCTGCCCTCGCCAAGCTGTCGAAAGACTCAGACGTGAGATGCAATGTGGGTAAAGGTAGAAGTTCCCCTATATTTATATATATAGTGTCAGTATATTCTGTTGTGCATTACAAGTGGGAACAAACCAGTAATAAAACCAGACTTGCTATGAACAGACAGAGATGTAAGATAGCCCTGCACACAAGCCTACTATCTGTAGCATAACAGAAGTCTAGTGCATGAAACTACAGTAAGTGCCATACATTGCATATTGGTCCAACCAGATTCCGAGGGCAAAAAATGCTTGATGGGATATACGATCTAGTCACAAATAAATGTTAGTCTGGGGTCAGAGAGATGTTTGAGTATAGAAAAAGAACACATGTCATTATTGTGTGAACTGTGTAGATACTGTAGTTAGGTATAATTGTTTACAAAGGTTAAATAGTTGATTCAGGAATTTCAAGAGTAAGCTTGCCTGCAGAGATGCATTCTTTGAAGATGCAGGAAAGTTTGGAGGCTAGAAGAAAGTTCTTTTGACGTGGCATTTCACAGAGAAGGGCAGCTTAAAATAGATTTTAAGGTAGAAAGTCTGTTTAGGGGAAGACCAATAAGGGGGCTACAGCAATAGCCAATGGAGGAGAGAATAAGTGTACGAATTAAGGTGTTTGCCTTATGCTGTGTCGGACTGGGGCATGAAGGGCTCACTAGGGAATGCAATAATAGCCCATACTTAGGTGTGTGGCCAGCCTCCAGACGGGGTGTGGTCAGCCTCCACAGAGGCTTGACTAGAGTGTGTATGGCCCGGGCCTTTTTACAAATATACAGTATATATAATAAAAACTGCTAGTGCATACATGAAATAATATAACAAATTACTGTAATGCAATGCACTGTAGAAAATACACCTTAGTCCTCTGCTGTGTAATGTAACATATGTATAATGTATCATTTCTGCAGAGTCTAGAACCGGAACCCTAGAGGAGAGGGTGGGTCCTCAGGCACAAGGTGTTTTCCCTATATACCTGTGGGTGGGCCAGTCTGACCCTGGCCTTATGTGAGATATATACTGTACATATTCTGGAATATTTCTAAGATTTATGTAACAGGATTAGGATAATGATTGAACGTGGGAAAGTACAGCTCTGAGCTAAGGTTAACACCTAGAGAGTTTGAGGGGTAGGGATTATTGCCATGATATAAATGACGGTGGGAATAGAATTAGCTTTGTTTTTGAAAAAAAATTTTTTTTTAGGTGATATGACACCCATGATAAAATGTCAGAAAGACAGTAACGCGGATGGTGAGAAAAACCCAGAGGATAGATACATTTGGGTGCAACTGACATAGGGGGAAATGTATCAAACCTTGGAGGGAGGTAAAAGGGAGAGAGATAAAGTACCAACCAATCAGCTCCTGTCATTTTTCAAACACAGTCTGTAAAATGACAATTAGAAGCTGATTGGTTAGTACTTTATCTCTGTTCACTTTATTTCACTCCTACTTTTGGTTTATAAGAAGGTATTAATTTTCCAAGGAAATTGGTATTGAGAGGGAAAAAAAGACCTAGGACTGCTCCTCGGTGATGCAGTTAGCTTCCCGACGGATCGGATCCCGGCAGTCGATATACCGACGCTGGGATCCCGAAGGATGTGGCAAGCTTGGTGTCTAAATTCCGACGCCAATTAGGATACCAGCATCACAATACTGACAGCCGGAATCCCAAACATCCATCCAGCGGGATGGGCTAGTGTCCTGCCACGCGGTGATGGGGATGGGGGGGGGAGAGGAGGTTAGCTTTAGCCAGGAGAAGGGGGGTTAGGGTGCAGGTCTGGGAAGGTTAGGGAGCGGGGAGGGAGGGTTAGGTTCAGGCACACAGAAGGGGAGGTTAGGGATAGGCACCAAGCGGAGCGGGTTAGGTTTAGGCAGTGGGGAAGGGATGATTAGGGTTAAGCACCTGAGGAGAGGGTTTGGTTTAGGCACCCACAAGGGAGGGTTAGGGTTAGGGCAGGGGGCAGGGGTGGATTAGGGTGCTTTAGAGGGGGCTGTTGGGATTCTGATGGATGGGATGCCACTGCCAGGATTCTGACCGACGCCATCCCGTCCATCGGGAAATCATACTGAACCCGATCCTCATGGTACTCCAAATGACAAAGGAAGCAGAAAGGAGGTGGATCAAGAGTGAAAGAGAACCTTAAAGCCACTGGGAAATAAAATATCACAACATGATCATATTTCATCCTAAAAACATAAATGCAGGTAAATGTAAAAGCATTCTCCTGCGCCATCTCTACGCCTGTACATTTAAAGTCTGATGTAAAGGTGTGTGTAAATAATATACAAATAGTAAATACAGCATCTGTCAGCATTTTTTACATACTAGGCAGTTATGTTAATAATATATATATTTTAAAAATGACAAATAATTTGTACAACAAATTAGATTACCTACTGCCCCCTTTTGATTTGAACACTAATTGCCATGTACACCCACCCCCCCACATGCTTCACAAATTAGAATAACCCTCCTCCCATACTTTACAAAGTATATGCCTTGTATTGCCCCCACATAGCTGCTTTTAAAAACCAAGGAGCACAGCACTTCACACATTACTATTTACTTATAGGCATTAGCCCTCTTTTGTCCTATGGTGGTCATTCCGAGTTGTTTGCTCGTTGCCGTTTTTCGCAAAGGAGCGATTAGGTGGAAAATGCACATGGTACATGTGCTAAGTTATTTAACACAAAACTTAGTAGATTTACACAAGCTCGAGCGACGCGTTTTCATCGCTCGAGTGATCGGAGTGTGATTGACAGGAAGTGGGTGTTTCTGGGCGGAAACTGGCCGTTTTCAGGGAGTGTGCTAAAAAACGCAGGCGTGCCTGGTAAAAACGCAGGAGTGGCTGGAAAAACGGGGGAGTGGCTGGCCGAATGCAGGGCGTGTTTGTGACGTCAAACCAGGAACTAAACGGACTGAGGTGATCGCAATCTAGCAGTAGGTCTGGAGCTACTCAGAAACTGCAAGGAATTATTCAGTAGCAGTTCTGCTAATCTTTCGTTTGCACTCCTGCTAAGCTAAGATACACTCCCAGAGGGCGGCGGCCTAGCGTTTGCAATGGTGCTAAAAGCAGCTAGCGAGAGAACAACTCGGAATGCAACTTTTACATAATGACTGACGTCTGTTTCCTGGAAAGGTGCATGAAGCCAAGTACTGGATTGCTGCAGTTGTGCCCTAATAGGTAGGTGAGTGCCATTAGTGCCGTGCTAGTCCTGGCACTGTAACCTGCAGACAGGTGACGTTTTCAGCATTTTTCAGTAGGGAAAGTGATGGTTCCCCTGCACCCCCCCCCCCCCAACCCCCTCCCTCAGCACCCTCCGCCCCCCCTTCCCCCCGATCTATAGTAATTATGTTTACAGGGATGACTAGTTTAGCTGCACAGCACAATTGAGTAAGATTTGTGAAAGTTTATCAATGTTAAATCCAGTCTGGTGTTAGGAAATAGTTGTTTGTAAACAACAGCTGTTCATTAAGGCAAAATAAAACATGTCTGGCAGCACTTCATAAAGTTCATAAAGGAAAATAGGCCATAAAAATGTGGCATAATGTTCTGGTAATTATATAGTAAAATATGATTAAAGCCTTATTTTTTGGCTTTTGCCCTGAGTTTTTATGTTGATTTTGCTGTAAATAAAACTACCTGGGAAGAGTACTGTAATTGCTCTTGCACAGACTGTCATATTAGACTTTGTTTTACTAAAGTGCAAGAACCTTAATGATGGCAAGTTCCAGGGCTACTGAGATTTATAGGAAACTTTAGACAGCCACAGCTAGCGTGCCAACTGTTGTCAGTCCCCTACTCACGTAGACAATGTGGTAGACATATTTTCTTTATGCTATTCATCGTAATCTTGAATGCATAACAGGAACGATAAATTATAAAGGAAGTGTACTAAATAAAAGCATGCTATAACATGTCCGAGCAATTATTTGTTTGATGTCATCTTTGTTTTAATGTTTGGAGAACTTTTATTTCTAGACTAGAACAACATTTTCCCATTACTAGTCATAGTGGCCATTCATTGATAGATAACACAACCCAACAGCAGGAAAAAACACCTGTCCAATTGCCAAATTTTCAGGTATTTTGGAGTTGCTGAATTAAAATATGAAAGTAGTTTTATTGAATTGGCTTGAGATAATGGATACTCTCATTTAATAGGAAACTTAGCCATAACGTACAGTATGTATATGGGAATCTACTGGAATATTCTAGAAGTGATCAGCCACCCAAACAGCAGGCAGTTGGCAGTTGAGCAGTTTGCATTGTTTTTCTTGTGTCTCATTTGTGTATCTCAAAAATTATAGCCAATCTAGCAAAACTGATGTCATATTCGGAATCAGCACCATAAAGTTACCCCGAAATTGCTATACTGGGGAGTATGTCACCACCCCACATGGTGTGTAACTCTTCTGAGCCCCATAGGAAAAGGTCCCCATACCACCAATAGTCAGGTTTGTGGACGGATCTTGCATGTGCATGCTCCAGGTGATCTAGAGTTGTAGACAAAATCAACCACATCTGCAGGTGAATGGGCATAACTGTGAATATACAAATATATGCCTGTTTTCCTATGCATCTCTTGCACCAAGAATATTGCTGATGCATGTCTGCACTTATACAGATGATGGTAAAACCAATGGCTAGGGTGGTGCAGGCGCATAGAGATACACAATTTTACACATGGTGAATAGCTACATTTTATCCATGCACACAATGTGGGTGTAATTATGGCCGACTTGCATTCAGCTCTATGTTAATCCCTATGGGGTATATTCAATTAGGGTCGAAAACTGCCGTCTGTCGAAAAGACGGCAGTTTTCGACTTTTTAAGGTCGAATAGTGATTCGACATATTCAGTCCCATCAGTTTTTATTCGACAAGTCGTGGAATTACTTGTCGAATAGTACGTGAATCGGCGGTATAGCTGACAATTCATGTACTTTTGAGTGAAACAGGGCCAAATTCGACAGGATTTGGCCCCGTTTCCGACCATCTCGGTCCGACAAAAAAATGTCGGACTGAGATGTGGGACCCAGAGGAGGAGAGGGGGGAGAGCCGCGGGGAACCGGGGGACAGCCGCGGGCATACAGGGGAGAGAAGCGCTACAGCACAGCGCTGCAGCAGGATGTCTCACAGCCGCGCCGCTCACGGCAGCTTCCACCCGGCTCCAGCAAGTGAGGTCACGCTTGCTGGAGTCGGGTGGACACTGCCGTGAGGTCAGGCGGCTGTGAGTCAACCTCCTGCAGCGCTACTGTAACGCTGCTCTCCTCCGTCTGCCCGCGGCTCCCCCCCTCCTCCTCTGGGTCCCTCATCTCAATTCGACTTTTTAAAAGTTGAATTGAGATGAGATTGAATAGGGGTTGTCGGATCCATTCCAACAAATGCATGTCGGAATGGATCCGACCCTAATTGAATATACCCCTATATGTCTGCATACCATATAACAGATGATTTGCTGTATTAATCCCTATATATCTGAGTACCATCATGTAAGAGATGATGCATTAAACCCTATATGCCTGAGTACCACCAAGTAAGAAGTGATGTATTAATCCCTATATGTCTGAGTACCATCATGTAAGAGATGATGCATTAATCCCTATATGCCTGAGTACCACCAAGTAAGAAGTGATGTAGTAATCCCTATATGCCTGAGTACCACCAAGTAAGAAGTGATGTATTAATCCCTATATATCTGAGTACCATCATGTAAGAAGTGATGTAGTAATCCCTATATGACTGAGTACCACCATGTAAGAAGTGATGCAATTTTTCTGCATACAATATTTGCACTGGACAGTGTTTTATAAAGGTGAATATTCTCAATAAAAAATGACTAATAATAATAATAATAAAAAAAACACATAGAAGCTCAACAATTAATAGGATGGAATAAATTATTAAAAACACTGTGTCCCATGTTAGACACACGAGTCCTCCCAGCACTCTAGTAATTAGTACTGCTGTAAAATGAATTGCTCACCTGAGCTTTGGAAAATGCTCTGATGGAATGAGTTCTTGCAGGGCAGTGTTTCCTGTCAGTTTCAAATGAGTCAAACCATTCAATCCAGTAACGGGAAATGAAGTCAGATGGTTGGAGGAAAGATCACTGCAGAGAAAGAGAGAAATTACTGTACAGATGTTTCAGCAGGACTGGGACAGCAAAGATGATTGTTCATAATCAAATCAATTATTTAAATCTTCTCATTAAACCTTGTTATCTTATTTGTCAACTAATTTTATATTGAAAAACAAATTGCAAGTTTTAATAATGAGTAAGTGCAATTTAAGGTAAAACTCTAGCTTATACCTTTTGAATATAAACACACATTGGGGCTCATGTACATTTATTACATGTGATAGGATATTGGGGCTCATGTATATTAATTACATTTATTACATGTGATAGGATATTGGGGCTCATGTATATTAATTACATTTACTACATGTGATAGGATATTGGGGCTCATGTATATTAATTACATTTATTACATGTGATAGGATATTGGGGCTCATGTATATTAATTACATTTACTACATGTGATAGGATATTGGGGCTCATGTACATTAATTACATTTATTACATGTGATAGGGTATTGGGGCTCATGTATATTAATTACATTTACTACATGTGATAGGATATTGGGGCTCATGTATATTAATTACATTTATTACATGTGATAGGATATTGGGGCTCATGTATATTAATTATATTTATTACATGTGATAGGATATTGGGGCTCATGTATATTAATTATATTTATTACATGTGATAGGATATTGTGGCTCATGTACATTTAGAAATTATTATTTGGGGTTTTTATTCTTCTTTTTGCACAAAATACTAGAGATGAGCGGGTTCGGTTCCTCGGAATCCGAACCCGCCCGAACTTCAGTTTTTTTTACACGGATCCGAGCGACTCGGATCTTCCCGCCTTGCTCGGTTAACCCGAGCGCGCCCGAACGTCATCATGACGCTGTCGGATTCTCGCGAGACTCGGATTCTATATAAGGAGCCGCGCGTCGCCGCCATTTTCACACGTGCATTGAGATTGATAGGGAGAGGACGTGGCTGGCGTCCTCTCCATTTAGATTATAAGAGAGAGAGATTTACTGGAGATTAGGACTAGGAGGAGTACTGTAGAAGTGTAGAGAGTGCAGAGAGTTTACTAGTGAGTGACCACCAGACAGTGCAGTTTATTTAATATATCCGTTCTCTGCCTGAAAAAAGCGATACACACAGTGACTCAGTCACATACCATATCTGTGTGCACTGCTCAGGCTCAGCCCAGTGTGCTGCATCATCTATATATATTATATATCTGTCTGACTGCTCAGCTCACACAGCTTATAATTGTGGGGGAGACTGGGGAGCACTGCAGTGCCAGTTATAGGTTATAGCAGGAGCCAGGAGTACATAATATTATATAGTGAGTGACCACCAGACAGTGCAGTTTATTTAATATATCCGTTCTCTGCCTGAAAAAAGCGATACACACAGTGACTCAGTCACATACCATATCTGTGTGCACTGCTCAGGCTCAGCCCAGTGTGCTGCATCATCTATATATATTATATATCTGTCTGACTGCTCAGCTCACACAGCTTATAATTGTGGGGGAGACTGGGGAGCACTGCAGTGCCAGTTATAGGTTATAGCAGGAGCCAGGAGTACATAATATTATATTAAAATTAAACAGTGCACACTTTTGCTGCAGGAGTGCCACTGCCAGTGTGACTGACCAGTGACCTGACCACACTGACCACCAGTATAGTTAGTAGTATACTTATATTGTGATTGCCTGAAAAAGTTAAACACTCGTCGTGTGACTTCACTTGTGTGTTGTTTTTTTTTTTATTCTATAAAAATAAAACTCATTCTGCTGACAGACAGTGTCCAGCAGGTCCGTCATTATATAATATATAATATATACCTGTCCGGCTGCAGTAGTGATATATATATATTTTTTATATCATTTATCATCCAGTCGCAGCAGACACAGTACGGTAGTTCACGGCTGTGGCTACCTCTGTGTCTGCACTCGGCAGGCAGTCCGTCCATAATTGTATACCACCTAACCGTGGTTTTTTTTTCTTCTTTATACATACATACTACTACGACATCTCTTTATCAACCAGTCTATATTATTAGCAGCAGACACAGTACAGTACGGTAGTTCACGGCTGTGGCTACCTCTGTGTCTGCACTCGGCAGGCAGTCCGTCCATAATTGTATACCACCTAACCGTGGTTTTTTTTTCTTTCTTCTTTATACATACATAGTTACATAGACATCTCTTTATCAACCAGTCTATATTAGCAGCAGACACAGTACAGTACGGTAGTTCACGGCTGTGGCTACCTCTGTGTCTGCACTCGGCAGGCAGTCCATAATTGTATACTAGTATCCATCTCCATTGTTTACCTGAGGTGCCTTTTAGTTGTGCCTATTAAAATATGGAGAACAAAAATGTTGAGGTTCCAAAATTAGGGAAAGATCAAGATCCACTTCCACCTCGTGCTGAAGCTGCTGCCACTAGTCATGGCCGAGACGATGAAATGCCAGCAACGTCGTCTGCCAAGGCCGATGCCCAATGTCATAGTACAGAGCATGTCAAATCCAAAACACCAAATATCAGAAAAAAAAGGACTCCAAAACCTAAAATAAAATTGTCGGAGGAGAAGCGTAAACTTGCCAATATGCCATTTACGACACGGAGTGGCAAGGAACGGCTGAGGCCCTGGCCTATGTTCATGGCTAGTGGTTCAGCTTCACATGAGGATGGAAGCACTCAGCCTCTCGCTAGAAAAATGAAAAGACTCAAGCTGGCAAAAGCAGCACAGCAAAGAACTGTGCATTCTTCGAAATCCCAAATCCACAAGGAGAGTCCAATTGTGTCGGTTGCGATGCCTGACCTTCCCAACACTGGACGTGAAGAGCATGCGCCTTCCACCATTTGCACGCCCCCTGCAAGTGCTGGAAGGAGCACCCGCAGTCCAGTTCCTGATAGTCAGATTGAAGATGTCAGTGTTGAAGTACACCAGGATGAGGAGGATATGGGTGTTGCTGGCGCTGGGGAGGAAATTGACCAGGAGGATTCTGATGGTGAGGTGGTTTGTTTAAGTCAGGCACCCGGGGAGACACCTGTTGTCCGTGGGAGGAATATGGCCGTTGACATGCCAGGTGAAAATACCAAAAAAATCAGCTCTTCGGTGTGGAGGTATTTCACCAGAAATGCGGACAACAGGTGTCAAGCCGTGTGTTCCCTTTGTCAAGCTGTAATAAGTAGGGGTAAGGACGTTAACCACCTCGGAACATCCTCCCTTATACGTCACCTGCAGCGCATTCATAATAAGTCAGTGACAAGTTCAAAAACTTTGGGTGACAGCGGAAGCAGTCCACTGACCAGTAAATCCCTTCCTCTTGTAACCAAGCTCACGCAAACCACCCCACCAACTCCCTCAGTGTCAATTTCCTCCTTCCCCAGGAATGCCAATAGTCCTGCAGGCCATGTCACTGGCAATTCTGACGAGTCCTCTCCTGCCTGGGATTCCTCCGATGCATCCTTGCGTGTAACGCCTACTGCTGCTGGCGCTGCTGTTGTTGCTGCTGGGAGTCGATGGTCATCCCAGAGGGGAAGTCGTAAGCCCACTTGTACTACTTCCAGTAAGCAATTGACTGTTCAACAGTCCTTTGCGAGGAAGATGAAATATCACAGCAGTCATCCTGCTGCAAAGCGGATAACTGAGGCCTTGACAACTATGTTGGTGTTAGACGTGCGTCCGGTATCCGCCGTTAGTTCACAGGGAACTAGACAATTTATTGAGGCAGTGTGCCCCCGTTACCAAATACCATCTAGGTTCCACTTCTCTAGGCAGGCGATACCGAGAATGTACACGGACGTCAGAAAAAGACTCACCAGTGTCCTAAAAAATGCAGTTGTACCCAATGTCCACTTAACCACGGACATGTGGACAAGTGGAGCAGGGCAGGGTCAGGACTATATGACTGTGACAGCCCACTGGGTAGATGTATGGACTCCCGCCGCAAGAACAGCAGCGGCGGCACCAGTAGCAGCATCTCGCAAACGCCAACTCTTTCCTAGGCAGGCTACGCTTTGTATCACCGCTTTCCAGAATACGCACACAGCTGAAAACCTCTTACGGCAACTGAGGAAGATCATCGCGGAATGGCTTACCCCAATTGGACTCTCCTGTGGATTTGTGGCATCGGACAACGCCAGCAATATTGTGTGTGCATTAAATATGGGCAAATTCCAGCACGTCCCATGTTTTGCACATACCTTGAATTTGGTGGTGCAGAATTTTTTAAAAAACGACAGGGGCGTGCAAGAGATGCTGTCGGTGGCCAGAAGAATTGCGGGACACTTTCGGCGTACAGGCACCACGTACAGAAGACTGGAGCACCACCAAAAACTACTGAACCTGCCCTGCCATCATCTGAAGCAAGAAGTGGTAACGAGGTGGAATTCAACCCTCTATATGCTTCAGAGGTTGGAGGAGCAGCAAAAGGCCATTCAAGCCTATACAATTGAGCACGATATAGTAGGTGGAATGCACCTGTCTCAAGCGCAGTGGAGAATGATTTCAACGTTGTGCAAGGTTCTGATGCCCTTTGAACTTGCCACACGTGAAGTCAGTTCAGACACTGCCAGCCTGAGTCAGGTCATTCCCCTCATCAGGCTTTTGCAGAAGAAGCTGGAGACATTGAAGGAGGAGCTAACACGGAGCGATTCCGCTAGGCATGTGGGACTTGTGGATGGAGCCCTTAATTCGCTTAACAAGGATTCACGGGTGGTCAATCTGTTGAAATCAGAGCACTACATTTTGGCCACCGTGCTCGATCCTAGATTTAAAGCCTACCTTGGATCTCTCTTTCCGGCAGACACAAGTCTGCTGGGGTTGAAAGACCTGCTGGTGACAAAATTGTCAAGTCAAGCGGAACGCGACCTGTCAACATCTCCTCCTTCACATTCTCCCGCAACTGGGGGTGCGAGGAAAAGGCTCAGAATTCCGAGCCCACCCGCTGGCGGTGATGCAGGGCAGTCTGGAGCGACTGCTGATGCTGACATCTGGTCCGGACTGAAGGACCTGACAACGATTACGGACATGTCGTCTACTGTCACTGCATATGATTCTCTCAACATTGATAGAATGGTGGAGGATTATATGAGTGACCGCATCCAAGTAGGCACGTCACACAGTCCGTACTTATACTGGCAGGAAAAAGAGGCAATTTGGAGGCCCTTGCACAAACTGGCTTTATTCTACCTAAGTTGCCCTCCCACAAGTGTGTACTCCGAAAGAGTGTTTAGTGCCGCCGCTCACCTTGTCAGCAATCGGCGTACGAGGTTACATCCAGAAAATGTGGAGAAGATGATGTTCATTAAAATGAATTATAATCAATTCCTCCGCGGAGACATTGACCAGCAGCAATTGCCTCCACAAAGTACACAGGGAGCTGAGATGGTGGATTCCAGTGGGGACGAATTGATAATCTGTGAGGAGGGGGATGTACACGGTGATATATCGGAGGGTGATGATGAGGTGGACATCTTGCCTCTGTAGAGCCAGTTTGTGCAAGGAGAGATGAATTGCTTCTTTTTTGGGGGGGGTCCAAACCAACCCGTCATATCAGTCACAGTCGTGTGGCAGACCCTGTCACTGAAATGATGGGTTGGTTAAAGTGTGCATGTCCTGTTTTGTTTATACAACATAAGGGTGGGTGGGAGGGCCCAAGGACAATTCCATCTTGCACCTCTTTTTTCTTTTCTTTTTCTTTGCATCATGTGCTGATTGGGGAGGGTTTTTTGGAAGGGACATCCTGCGTGACACTGCAGTGCCACTCCTAAATGGGCCCGGTGTTTGTGTCGGCCACTAGGGTCGCTAATCTTACTCACACAGTCAGCTACCTCATTGCGCCTCTTTTTTTCTTTGCGTCATGTGCTGTTTGGGGAGGGTTTTTTGGAAGGGACATCCTGCGTGACACTGCAGTGCCACTCCTAGATGGGCCCGGTGTTTGTGTCGGCCACTAGGGTCGCTAATCTTACTCACACAGCTACCTCATTGCGCCTCTTTTTTTCTTTGCGTCATGTGCTGTTTGGGGAGGGTTTTTTGGAAGGGACATCCTGCGTGACACTGCAGTGCCACTCCTAGATGGGCCCGGTGTTTGTGTCGGCCACTAGGGTCGCTAATCTTACTCACACAGCTACCTCATTGCGCCTCTTTTTTTCTTTGCGTCATGTGCTGTTTGGGGAGGGTTTTTTGGAAGGGCCATCCTGCGTGACACTGCAGTGCCACTCCTAGATGGGCCCGGTGTTTGTGTCGGCCACTAGGGTCGCTAATCTTACTCACACAGCTACCTCATTGCGCCTCTTTTTTTCTTTGCGTCATGTGCTGTTTGGGGAGGGTTTTTTGGAAGGGACATCCTGCGTGACACTGCAGTGCCACTCCTAGATGGGCCCGGTGTTTGTGTCGGCCACTAGGGTCGCTTATCTTACTCACACAGCGACCTCAGTGCAAATTTTAGGACTAAAAATAATATTGTGAGGTGTGAGGTATTCAGAATAGACTGAAAATGAGTGTAAATTATGGTTTTTGAGGTTAATAATACTTTGGGATCAAAATGACCCCCAAATTCTATGATTTAAGCTGTTTTTTAGTGTTTTTTGAAAAAAACACCCGAATCCAAAACACACCCGAATCCGACAAAAAAAATTCGGTGAGGTTTTGCCAAAACGCGTTCGAACCCAAAACACGGCCGCGGAACCGAACCCAAAACACAAAACCCGAAAAATTTCAGGCGCTCATCTCTACAAAATACGCATTTCCATACTGCGCTTGCGGCCCAAATGATGCACATGCACACTTCTGTATGCAAATTTTGTCACATCTGTTACTCCCGGCTCCTTATGTAGCCCAAGTACAGTAAGAGCTTGTTAGCAGATGCCTATTCACCTGTCAACAGGTGTATAATGAGAGGCTAGGATGATTACGATTAGCAGCAACAGCTAGCCACATCTAATTGGCTGATTGCTCCCCCCATCTGACAGTACTTAATTCATTAGTGTGGCTATTGTATGAAGTTGTGGCCATCTATTCGCATTACATAATAGATAGTAGTAGAACGTCATCCCTGCAAGGTCACCTCGGTGGCTGCAACCGCCTGCGGAGAGCGTGGCGCACAGTGTACAAAGCCGCACAAAGGGGGTCACGTAGCAACTTTTTGCTGCCCGTGCGATCAACTAGACGCAGGGCTGCTATGCAAAAAAAGTTTCCTGTAAAACAAGACCAGGGTAAGAGTTACTTACCCTGTGCAATCGATCCAGCGATACAGGTCCCGGAATTGACTTCAGACATCCGCCTTCCAAACGCCTGGACACGCCTGAGTTGGACTCACCACTCCCCGAAAACGGTGAGTTGCCTCCCGGTTCCGCCTTCCTCCTGTCAATATTCTTGCGGTCACCGCTGCGACCGCTTTCTTCGGTAGCGGCGTCACTGCCTGGCGATGGCCGTCACCTGGCAATGGCGCGCCTGCGCAATGCGGCCGCCACGCATGCGCAGTTCTGACCCGAACGCATGGCTGCGAGGAAGCGCAGTGTGCGATCGGGTTGGAATCACCCCCAAAGTCTCTTTAACACTAAAGGAAACATGCAACATGACTACAGAGACTGGGTATCCTAGGCTACCGGCCCAAGGTACACAGTAGGTGCATTGTCTGCTCCAGCACTCGATGCCCGTATTTGTTTTGGTTTTTAATTATATTTTATACTGTTCACTTTTATTATTATATTTCAAGACCCTATTCTTTTTGTGTATATGACACTACTACATTTTGTATTCTATAAAAGTGTAATGAGACTTTTCTGTAAAGTATAAAAAAGGTTATGTGACTGTATCATTTACTGCTAACACTGTCAAACCACATCTGTACAATGGGGGTAATTCAGATCTGATCGTAGATGTGCTAAATTTAGCACGTCTACTATCAGTTTCTCAGACATGCCCCGCATGTCTGCCCCCCCCCCCCCCCTTTCCTCCACAAGGGTGCAAAAGCATCGCACAGCGGCAATGCTTTTGCACCCGGCGAGTAGTTCCCTGTCAGTGCAGCTCCTGCGCACTAGCAGGCGGCTTTATGCCATGTTCCCGGGGGCGCAGTGGCTGCATGTGATGTCACGCAGCCACCACGGCTCACCACCACAACGGTCTGGACACGATTGCGTTGTCCTGGCCGCGCCCCACCAATGGCGTTCTAACACTGTTGGCACGCCCCTGCCCGCCCTGCGACCACCTCTGCCTGTCAATCAGGCAGAGGCGATCGCAGCCCTGTGATGCTTTTAGCATCTCACCGGCTCCCGGAGTGCACATGTCAGAGAGCATCAATTGTGACTCTGCTAGAGTTGGTCATCCTCGTGTGTCCAGATTTGGGGAGCAGACTTCCTAGGCTGCCAGGGCATTCAGTCGAGCAAGTGAGCTCTATGTCCAGACATGTTCCATCTACTTGTCCACCATTGGGACCTACCAGACATCACTATGACGGTATCTCAACAGAACTACCAGCTACCGAGATGTGGATCCCATACAGGGATCCTGGGGATCTCATGGTGGACACTCTGACAGTGATGTGGGTGTTACATCTTTCCTCCAATACTGATGATTCAGTGGGTTCTCTGTAAATTGAAAATAGAGTGGGGGGACAGTGATCCTGGTGGCTCCAGACTGACCACAGATTGATCACAGCAGGTGTGGCATGCAGATTTCCTGGGCCGCTCCACTGCGTCTGCCTCTATGACCGGATCTTCTTTCTCAGGGCTTGTGCTTCCATCCAGATGCTTGCAATATCCATCCTAAGAGGGTAGGGGTTTTTAAGACAGGTAATTTGTACCATGCTTAATGTCCAGAAGCTTTATTCAGCTAAAATTATCACAGTGTTTGGCGGACGTATGTGAAATTTGGCCAAAGGCTTCTACCTCAGGTCATTCTGGCTCTAATGAGTTCTTTCCATTCTGCAGATTGGTCTGGATTTTGACTTCCAGCTCTCTTTCTTGAAGGTACAGATTTCAGCTCTGTTTGTTCTCTTCCAGAGGCATATTGCACTCTTACCTGATGTATGGACATTTTTTCAGGGTGACCAACAAACAAACAAAGAGGAAGGGGGGTGCAAATCCCCACCCCCAAATTCCCTTCCGCACACTGAAAATTACCTGTAACCATCCCTGAATCTATCTGGTAATAAAATTCAGAGAATTCGTCACAAATGTTTGCAAACACATGTTTAGCTGCTGGCCACTTCACGGCTTCTCTGATACAGCAGTACTAACTACTTGATAGCAGTGCCCACATTGGGCCATGTAATTTGTCACAGTACGCCTCATAATAAAGGCCATTACTAAAACAGTTCCAGACTGAGAGCTAACTTACCAGGGAGCCACCCCCAGGATCTCCCATTGGCACTACAAGGAACAGCATGCCTTCCAAATGCTGCTCCCATTCAATGCCTCATGCACACAAGCATGGTGGTCTCCAAGTGCAGCTACCGTTTGTTCATCCTGTGTTTCCCTGGAACCTATCTTTGGTTCTTCGGACTCTTGGTTTGCTCTTTTGGAGCCTTTGGATCCAGTGGATTTTCATTGGCTTAAGTCTACCTACTTGCCATAGCATCAGGTCTGATTTGAGTGCCTTGTCTTGTCATTCCCCCTTTTTGATCTCACATTTGGGTTAGGCCATTCTGTGGCCTCGCTAAGTTTGCGTGTCCACATCAATCAGGAGGTTGCGTGTCCACATCAATTTGTGGTATAGGCTTTCAATGTTCCTGACTCTTCACCAGAGGAAGCCTCTCTGTATTTAGTGGGGAATCTCAAGATTTATGCGGACAGGACCAGAGACTTCCGCAGGGTTGATTCTCTGTTTGTCCTGTATGATTTTCATGACTGGCCGGGTTCTAAACAGACTTTGGCCTGGTGGCTCTGTTTGACTATCCGCTACACCTACTCTGCAATGGATTAGTTTCTGTGTTACCGGCTCTCTTGCCACTGTGTGTGTTGTGTGTGTGCCAGTCTTTCTTTTCCCTCTCCTTTTTGTTGCTCCTTTCCATGGACATGCTAAATTAACTGGCTGGCTGGGGGCGGGGTATAGGGGAGAGGGAGCCCTGGACTGCTGGGTAACTAAAATGGAGCCCAGACTTTCCTTTCCAGGCTATACCCATCATCCTCCCTGTGCCCCCTATGGTCTTAGAAAATGATTTAACAAGTGTTTGGAATATTAATTTCAGCTGGAATAAAAGCAATATATAAAAAGCCCATCAATTAAAAGTGTTTATATGTCTAATATCTATACAATATGTGTGTGTTACGTTTGTCATATATTACAGCTCAGCTATCAATATCAGCACTCACAATACCACAAGTACAAATCTTGGACCATATTTACGGTCTGTATTACCATAGGCTGATGAAAACATATACAAATGCAAATCCTTTATAAAAGCCAAAAAGTAAGAAACTCAGTACTGCACATTTATCTGAATAATACTTACAGCTTGGTAAGAGAGGGCAAAGATGAAAATGAGTTAGGGTGAATGAGTGCTATTTTGTTCCACGCCAAGTCCCTGTACAGTATACATAGAAGAAGTTATAAGAATGATGAGTATATTGTACCATTATGTAATATCAGTTATATGATTTAATTGTATATCCAACCCAGACTAAGCAAGTGATGGAATTCTTAATAGAAAATATATTTTTTTTTAGAATGAACTAAATATACATATAGATCCTAATGATAAAACAACAACAAACAGACCCAAAACAAATAAAAAACAAAAAAGACATATGGAAAACTATATACATACATACACATATATATATATATATATATATATATATATAAATAAATTGGAGGATATTCTTTTTGTGATTGCTTAATTAGTTAAATTCATTATAGTGTTTAATATTCCTGTAACATGGTTTCAAACCAACAAGGGATTTGCAGAGCACTCACAAAGATCGCAGAACAATCAGCTGCTGAAAGGTGCTGGATCTAATTTCATAGATTTCATTATGACGCAGATCTCTGAAAAGAAAGACAAATTATAAGTGGGTTGCAGGAGCATGAAATTCCATAAGAAACCTTTCTCCACCATCAAATCACCTTTAGTGTTAATGGAAGTAAAGAGTTTATGTTTGAAGTGATATGATGTGGAAGGCTTAAGTCACAGTGAGAGAATGATCTGTACAACACCTGGCTGCACCAGTAACAAATACTCACATCTTCTGAAGCCGCTGACACCCAGAGAAGCTTGGCAAATCCTTGATATGATTATACGACAAGTCTCTAAAATAATAAAGCAAATATTAACACCAAATAATGTAAAAAATGGGCACAAACCTAAACATGTAAAGGAAGGACACCACATTAAGAAACAACATATGCCTGTGACCATTTCTAACGTCACTTTGGCACAGTAAGTACTGTTTTATATGTAAAGGAGTGATAGAGTATGCCGCTGAGTTAGACATTAGCCCCCATGATAAGTTGCATCCCAAAAACATAGGTATTACTCCACATGCTGTATAAGATTTTCTGTGAGAAAAGCTACAACAGATGTATCAATATCATGTTTTTTTTCTTTAACCACTTAACAGATGATTTTTTTTCTGCACAAAACTGCTCTGAAATTGTTGTTTTTTTAAAATGACTTAATAAAGTTTAAAAAGTGTTTTTAATAAAATATGAAATTATTTTAGTTAGAAAAATAAATCTAGGGGGTGTTTTGCACCTCATCCCCGCATGTGAATAACCCACTGGCAAGAGACCCAACAGTGGCATTAAGTTCTAATAATAGTGCCCCCCCCCCCACACACACACCCCGTTAGTAGTAAAAACCCCATCATGTTTTATAATCCACCCCCCTGTTAAAAAAAAAAACAACTTTTAGGTACCTGTGACCAGGGTATTTTTATTTATTATTACACCCCCCCCCCCCCCCCCCTTCCCTCACCATAATTTCTCTGACGTCCTAGTGGATGCTGGGACTCCGTAAGGACCATGGGGAATAGCGGCTCAAAAGGGCACAAAATAAAAGCTTAAGGATCAGGTGGTGTGCACTGGCTCCTCCCCCTATGACCCTCCTCCAAGCCTCAGTTAGATTTTTGTGCCCGGCCGAGAAGGGTGCAATCTAGGTGGCTCTCCTGAGCTGCTTAGAATAAAAGTTTAGTTTAGGTTTTTTTTATTTCAGTGAGTCCTGCTGGCAACAGGCTCACTGCATCGTGGGACTAAGGGGAGAAGAAACGGACTCACCTGAGTGCAGAGTGGATCGGGTTTCTTAGGCTACTGGACATTAGCTCCAGAGGGACGATCACAGGTTCAGCCTGGATGGGTCACCGGAGCCGCGCCGCCGTCCCCCTTACAGAGCCAGAAGAGACGAAGAGGTCCGGTGAAATCGGCGGCAGAAGACATCCTGTCTTCAGACTAAGGTAGCGCACAGCACCGCAGCTGTGCGCCATTGCTCTCAGCACACTTCACACTCCGGTCACTGAGGGTGCAGGGCGCTGGGGGGGAGCGCCCTGAGACGCAATATAACAGTATATACCTTAGGTGGCAAAAAGAATACATCACATATAGCTCCTGGGCTATATGGATGTATTTTAACCCCTGCCATTTTTACACAAAAAAGCGGGAGATAAGGACGTCGTGAAGGGGCGGAGCCTATCTCCTCAGCACACAAGCGCCATTTTCCCTCACAGCTCCGCTGGAAGGACGGCTCCCTGACTCTCCCCTGCAGTCCTGCTTCAGAATCAGGGTAAAAAAGAGAAGGGGGGGCATTTTTGGCAGCAAATAACGATAATAACAGCAGCTATAAGGGAATAACACTTATATAAGGTTATCCCTGTATATATATATAGCGCTGGGTGTGTGCTGGCAGACTCTCCCTCTGTCTCTCCAAAGGGCTAAGTGAGGTCCTGTCCTCTATCAGAGCATTCCCGGTGTGTGTGCTGTGTGTCGGTACGCGTGTGTCGACATGTATGAGGAGGAAAATGATGTGGAGGCGGAGCAGTTGCCTGTGTTGGTGATGTCACCCCCTAGGGAGTCGACACCTGACTGGATGATTGTATTTAAACAATTAAGTGATAATGTCAGCAATTTGCAAAAAACTGTTGACGACATGAGACAGCCGGCAAATCAATTAGTGCCTGTCAAGGCGTCTCAGACACCGTCAGGGGCGCTAAAACGCCCGTTACCTCAGTGGGTCGACACAGACCCTGACACAGATACTGAGTCTAGTGTCGACGGTGACGAGACAAACGTAATGTCCAGTAGGGCCACACGTTACATGATCACGGCAATGAAAGAGGCATTGAACCTTTCTGACACTACAAGTACCACAAAGATGGGTATATACACACATACTGGTGTTATACTGCGACCAGCAATCGCCTCAGCCTGGATGTGCAGTGCTGGAGTCGCATGGTCGGATTCCCTGACTGAGAATATTGATACCCTGGATAGGGACAATATTTTGTTAACTATAGAACATTTAAAGGATGCATTACTATATATGCGTGATGCACAGAGGGATATTTGCACCCTGGCATCAAGAGTAAGTGCTATGTCCATCTCTGCCAGAAGAGCGTTATGGACGCGACAGTGGTCAGGGGATGCGGATTCCAAACGGCACATGGAAGTATTGCCGTATAAAGGGGAGGAGTTATTTGGGGCTGGTCTATCGGACCTGGTGGCCACGGCAACGGCTGGAAAATCCACCTTTTTACCCCAGGTCACTTCACATCAGCAGAAAAAGACACCGTCTTTTCAAACTCAGTCCTTTCGTTCCCATAAGTACAAGCGAGCAAAAGGCCACTCCTTTCTGCCCCGGGGCAGAGGAAGAGGAAAAAGACTGCACCATGCAGCCGCTTCCCAGGAGCAGAAGCCCTCCCCTGCTTCTGCCAAGTCTTCAGCATGACGCTGGGGCTTTACAAGCAGACTCAGATATGGTGGGGGCCCGTCTCAAGAATTTCAACGCGCAGTGGGCTCACTCGCAAGTGGATCCCTGGATTCTACAGGTAGTATCGCAGGGGTACAAACTGGAATTCGAGGCGTTTCCCCCTCGTCGGTTCCTGAAGTCTGCTTTACCAAAGTCTCCCTCCGACAGGGAGGCAGTTTTGGAAGCCATTCACAAGCTGTATTCCCAGCAGGTGATAATCAAGGTACCCCTCCTGCAACAAGGAAAGGGGTATTATTCCACGCTGTTTGTGGTACCGAAGCCGGACGGCTCGGTGAGACCAATTTTAAATCTGAAATCCTTGAACACTTACATAAAAAGGTTCAAATTCAAGATGGAGTCACTCAGAGCAGTGATAGCGAACCTGGAAGAAGGGGACTATATGGTGTCTCTGGACATCAAAGATGCTTATCTCCACGTCCCAATATACCCTTCTCACCAAGGGTACCTCAGGTTTGTAGTACAAAACTGTCATTATCAGTTTCAGACGCTGCCGTTTGGATTGTCCACGGCACCTCGGGTCTTTACCAAGGTAATGGCCGAAATGATGATTCTTCTACGAAGAAAAGGCATTTTAATTATCCCTTACTTGGACGATCTCCTGATAAGGGCAAGATCCAGGGAACAGTTAGAAGTCGGAGTAGCACTATCTCAAGTAGTGTTACGTCAGCACGGGTGGATTCTAAATATTCCAAAATCGCAGCTGATTCCAACGACACGTCTACTGTTCCTAGGAATGATTCTGGACACAGTCCAGAAGAAGGTGTTTCTCCCGGAGGAGAAGGCCAGGGAGTTATCCGAGCTAGTCAGGAACCTCCTAAAGCCAGGCCAGGTCTCAGTGCATCAGTGCACGAGGGTCCTGGGAAAAATGGTGGCTTCTTACGAAGCGATTCCATTCGGAAGATTCCATGCAAGAACGTTTCAGTGGGATCTACTGGACAAATGGTCCGGATCGCATCTGCAGATGCATCAGCGGATAACCCTGTCGCCAAGGACAAGGGTGTCTCTCCTGTGGTGGCTGCAGAGTGCTCATCTACTAGAGGGCCGCAGATTTGGCATTCAGGATTGGATCCTGGTAACCACGGATGCCAGCCTGAGAGGCTGGGGAGCAGTCACACAGGGAAGGAATTTCCAGGGCTTGTGGTCAAGCATGGAAACATCTCTTCATATAAACATTCTGGAACTAAGGGCCATTTACAATGCCCTAAGTCAAGCAAAACCTCTGCTTCAGGGTCAGGCGGTGTTGATCCAATCGGACAACATCACGTCAGTCGCCCACGTAAACAGACAGGGCGGCACGAGAAGCAGGAGGGCAATGGCAGAAGCTGCAAGGATTCTTCGCTGGGCGGAAAATCATGTGATAGCACTGTCAGCAGTGTTCATTCCGAGAGTGGACAACTGGGAAGCAGACTTCCTCAGCAGACACGACCTTCACCCGGGAGAGTGGGGACTTCACCCAGAAGTCTTCCACCTGATTGTAAACCGTTGGGAAAAACCAAAGGTGGACATGATGGCGTCACGTCTAAACAAAAAACTGGACAGATATTGCGCCAGGTCAAGGGACCCTCAGGCAATAGCAGTGGACGCTCTGGTAACGCCGTGGGTGTACCAGTCAGTGTATGTGTTCCCTCCTCTGCCTCTCATACCAAAAGTACTGAGAATCATAAGAAGGAGAGGAGTAAGAACTATACTCGTGGTTCCGGATTGGCCAAGAAGGACTTGGTACCCGGAACTTCAAGAGATGCTCACGGACGAACCGTGGCCTCTACCTCTAAGAAAGGACCTGCTACTGCAGGGGCCTTGTCTGTTCCAAGACTTACCGCGGCTGCGTTTGACGGCATGGCGGTTGAACGCCGGATCCTGAGGGAAAAAGGCATTCCAGAAGAAGTCATCCCTACTCTGGTCAAAGCCAGGAAGGACGTAACCGCAAAACATTATCACCGCATTTGGCGTAAATATGTTGCGTGGTGTGAGGCCAAGAAGGCCCCTACAGAGGAATTTCATCTGGGTCGTTTCCTTCATTTCCTGCAAACAGGACTGTCTGTGGGCCTAAAATTAGGGTCCATTAAGGTTCAAATTTCGGCCCTGTCGATTTTCTTCCAGAAAGAACTGGCTTCAGTACCTGAAGTTCAGACATTTGTAAAAGGGGTGCTGCACATACAGCCTCCTTTTGTGCCTCCAGTGGCACCTTGGGATCTCAATGTGGTGTTGAGTTTTCTAAAGTCACATTGGTTTGAACCACTTTCCACTGTGGACTTAAAATATCTCACATGGAAGGTATCGATGCTGTTAGCCTTGGCTTCAGCCAGGCGTGTGTCAGAATTAGCGGCTTTATCATATAAAAGCCCTTACTTCATTTTTCATTCTGACAGGGCGGAATTGAGGACTCGTCCTCAATTTCTACCTAAGGTGGTTTCTGCATTTCACATGAACCAACCTATTGTGGTACCTGCGGCTACCAGGGACTTAGAGGACTCTAAGTTGCTTGACGTTGTCAGGGCCTTGAAAATATATGTTTCCAGGACGGCTGGAGTCAGAAAATCTGACTCGCTGTTTATCCTGTATGCACCCAACAAGCTGGGTGCTCCTGCTTCTAAGCAGACGATTGCTCGTTGGATTTGTAGTACAATTCAGCTTGCACATTCTGTGGCAGGATTGCCACAGCCAAAATCAGTAAAAGCCCATTCCACAAGGAAAGTGGGCTCATCTTGGGCGGCTGCCCGAGGGGTCTCGGCTTTACAACTTTGCCGAGCAGCTACTTGGTCAGGGGCAAACACGTTTGCTAAATTCTACAAATTTGATACCCTGGCTGAGGAGGACCTGGAGTTCTCTCATTCGGTGCTGCAGAGTCATCCGCACTCTCCCGCCCGTTTGGGAGCTTTGGTATAATCCCCATGGTCCTTACGGAGTCCCAGCATCCACTAGGACGTCAGAGAAAATAAGATTTTACTTACCGATAAATCTATTTCTCGTAGTCCGTAGTGGATGCTGGGCGCCCATCCCTAGTGCGGATTGTCTGCAATACTTGTATATAGTTATTGTTACAAAAATTCGGGTTATTATTGTTGTGAGCCATCTTTTCAGAGGCTCCTTTGCGTTTATCATACTGTTAACTGGGTTCAGATCACAAGTTGTACGGTGTGATTGGTGTGGCTGGTATGAGTCTTACCCGGGATTCAATATCCTTCCTTATTATGTACGCTCGTCCGGGCACAGTATCCTAACTGAGGCTTGGAGGAGGGTCATAGGGGGAGGAGCCAGTGCACACCACCTGATCCTTAAGCTTTTATTTTGTGCCCTGTCTCCTGCGGAGCCGCTATTCCCCATGGTCCTTACGGAGTCCCAGCATCCACTACGGACTACGAGAAATAGATTTATCGGTAAGTAAAATCTTATTTTAAATATTTAACTTTACGTCCCCCACCCCCACTGGTCAAAGTTTCCCTATTGGGAGTTGGCCCCCCACACCCCTCATTTGCATATTCCGCCCACAGCAGTGCGCTTACAGGGGGGGACTGACCAGTCCCTCCTGCTCAGGGGCGCATATATAGAGGAGGAGTCCCATGTGCAGGCTCCGACTGGGACCCCTCCTCTCTAGCTGGTGATCCTAGCGCTGTCCCAGAGTCTAGTGTGCATGCGCAGGTCTCTGGGAAAATGGAGTGGCGGACATTTTCCCAGTGATTTCCTTACTGCGCATGTGCAAAACACCGGGAAAATGGTGACATGCCATTCTCCTGGTGATTTCTGCGGCACTGCTGTGCCGATGCACCGCAAACCCTGCACCCATTATAAATACGCCAGTGCCTCTGCTGCAGCTGATCTCTGCACATGCAGAGATCAGCTAAATCGTGGGAGAGGAACAAAGTTCCCCTCCCTGCGCTGTGCCTTTACGGAGCATGCGCTCCAGAATGCCAGCTGCATGGTATTCTGGGGCGCGATTCTGGCAGGGTGTCACTGCTGGTTCCAGGCACACTAAAGGGGCAGCACACAATAGGGGCTGAGGGTTGCGGATGCCGGGGGAAAGCTGTTTGCATGTGATGAGACCAAGACAGGTCACAGACTACTGCCATTGGTCACATCACATGCGACCATGACAGGCAAGGTGTTACGGGATCTCTCAAAGCACTGCACAATAAAGATGGAGTAGAATTTAAGGCACTGAATGGTACATAAAGGCTAAGTGGAGAATCAGAGATATCTTGTGGCTTCTTATTTTCAACGCAAGTAGTTTGGAGTATTAAATTGAATTCCAAATGTGCCAAGGAGTGCTATAGACTGCTCTTTCTACAAATGTGTGCTCATACATCTAGCCTCAATACGCTCACAATGGGAGATACGTGGCGCAAGCGAAATGACAATTCCTATACAACTCTGCTCGTGTTGGGCATATTTTTATTGCAGAAAATGCGTCTTAGTTAGAATTAAATAATATGTGGGGGCCATTAAAACAAATGTTGCAGTGTATACTCTTTTGAACCTTTGCATAGTTCCAAAATTATTTGTGCTAAGCAACAACAAAATAAATATGTTAATGTCTTGAAATATGTTTTAAAAGTAGATATTTAGCTATCTACAGTGATACTAGCGACTTACTGTAGATTCCTGTATGGCAGTGGTGTCAGTGTGGGTTGGTGGCTTGCTATAAGAACGTGAGGTTTCTGAATTGCATGAAGTTGTTTTGACATTTATTCATGAATGAGCCCTTGTCATCTCAAAAGGGAGTGTTCTCTATGCACACCCCAACCTTTCTGTAAGCTAACATTTTCTTTTGGTCCCTGAAGGCTCCCATGCTGCAAACCTAGTCAGGAGCTTATTATACATCACCACAGTTCCTTTGATGCAAGTAATTATTACATACTTGGACAAATTACAGCTAGATGCTCTTTCTACCTAATCTAATAAATTATGTTCTACATAAACACAGAGAGCCCCAAACAAGTATCTTGCCCATGATTTCATGTGGCCTTAAACCAGCTCCGGTGCTATGCGCAAAAACGTCTGCACTTGGAAAGAAAAGGTGACACAAAAAATGTCACCTGCTCAACATACATGACTCATATAAGTCTTCCTTTTACACAATGGTTTTATTATTTTACATGAGGTCATCAAATGTAAACATATCCCCCATAATATTTTATTATTATGCCGGGCATACACGGTCAGATTAAATGCCTGTCAGAATGACAGGCATGCTATATGATCCCACTGATATCTGGACATACACTGTGAGATCTCTCACAGTGTAATGTCCTAGATATCAGTAACAGGGGAATGTTCGTGAGTCGGCCACGACAGGGCGTACACTGGCCAATGCGGCCGACCAAGCACTTTGAAAATATTGAATTGGAGGGACATGCTGGACGATCTGGCACGCCAGACCGGTCGATTATTTTTTAATCAGTTGCCCGCATACACACTTCAATTATCCGCTGATATCGGTCAGATCGGTCAGATAATTGTAGCATGTATGCCCATCATTAGAAATATAAAGAAAGAAAAAAAAAAATATATAAGCAAAATAGAAAAAACAATACATAACCAATATAATAGCTAACTAGTAGAGACAAAATCAAGTACAGTTCCTTTTGATTTTCAGTACTATATTTGGAAATTAGTTTTTTTAAGATTTAACTTTTAATAATAATAATTTTACATTTAAATCACCTTCTGTGGTTATCTATGGCCTATGTGAATTAAAATGAACAATATGTCAGCTTCTTATTTACTAAATGCTGTAGTAGCAAACCTGGATATAGACATATATTGATATGTCAATATCAGCAATTAACCTGCAATGTACAATGTTACTTTTAAAGTTCTATCTAATCATTTGAAAGGGACATGTTAAAATTCAATATAATTTATTTAAAGAAAAACAGTACAAAATGAAACCACAAAAAACACCAGAATAAATTCACAAATTCCTTCTTGATAAATTCCACCCTAACAGTGTGTATCTTCTTTTAATTATTGAAATTATTATTTTTAATAATGTATTATTTTTATTATTTCATTTTTTTTATTATGTTTCAAATTCCAGAAGACAAAAAAAGTTAACATATATATATTGGAAATATAACCGTAGCGGTTTTGTTGGTTACACTTACTCAGTGTCAAGTGCTCACAATCATTACCCAACATGCAGCTATTGAAGGATAAATGTTTCCATACGTATTACAAAACATATTTTAGACAGTGAAATACACAGTAATGAAAAATTCAATATAACATTTAAAAATATATATTCAGTCTTTCTAGCCTGTGAAGCAGTAAGCCATGCTTACGTGTCTAATTAAATACAGGTACATCCAAATCAACCAATCAAATCATATTCAGATGAAACTCCTACTTGAATAAAAGAAGTTTTATGTGCTTGTTGGCAGCTTCAAAGCGGATTAAATTACCTCTTAAGTGCTCTAATGCTACCTTGCATCACAGAAATTTACTATAGAAAGTAAATAAACATCAGTATCCCCAATTAATCACTGTTATGGAAGACTGGACATGAGCCAGATACAACTTACACACATCTGGACTGCTTTACATTGGACATGCTCAGTGACCATAATGTTAGGGTTACACTTATTACTTCAATAGATGAGCTCAGGCACATATTTTGGGTTGTGTCCTTCATGGATATAATTTTTTACTTGTGAAAGATTCAATATCACAATTGGTATTTTTTTTTTAAATATTTAGATTGCAATTCACTTAATCTTTATATCTTTCTCACACAGATTTATCCATGTACATAGTACAGGAGAAGGGTCTCTGTAGGCAAAACGGTCACCTATTAAGAGCTGTGGCAGACTACTGTATAGCCGATTTGTTTAATGATCCAGCAATGCCAATATACCATAACTTCCACTATATATAGCCAATGTGGTACACATAAAAGAAGTAGAAATGCTGAAGCAGTGTAGGTTCTGGGTAAAGCAATGCACTGGGGCCCCTAAGCACACATTCATAGGAACCAATTTCAAAAATTCGGTCCTGATTGCTCAAAACCAATTAAACTGGATTATGATTATTAAAGAAGCTCTTTTGGAAACCATATATGATACTTGTTTCTGGACAAAGGTAAGGTTGCTTTATTCTCTGAAACTGCTATTTGTATGTTCTGTCCATATGGGCAGTAGCTTAGCATTAGAAGCAGAAAGTCCTGTTTCATATTTATGCAATCACACATTTTTGTTTTTAGAAATAAACGAGTATAAAACAAACAAACACATGTTCCATCAGCAATGCAATGCTACGTGTTTCAAAAACTAATAGAGTAAAAATAATGAATCCTATAAATATAATCAAAATCTGTACCTAATAATCTCTCTCTTGTAAATGCTCCACATTGTTGGCTTTCAGAATATCACAGTGTGCCTAATGCTTTACTAAAAAAGTTTTTTTTTTGTCATTTGGAACACGGAACTTGGATCTTGCTCATTGTACAGATACAGGCATTACAGACCAAAAACACAACACGTCTATAAATATAAATTTCCCCCTTTAAACAAGTAAATGTGTATGGCATATTTGTGGAAAGTTTTACAACATTCACATTTGGTAATAAAGCAATAAATTGTAATCAGTGTTATTACACCAAATGCCAAGTGAAAGAACACCATATGCATTCACAATGATCTAATAGCTGCTGTCATAAATTATCTTTTTTTTCTATATTTGTTAAGGAAAATAAACCAGAGCTCTGAGTTTGAGAGTCTACAGCAAAGTCATGCATGTCTAATTCTTATCAAATGTCATTTGTACATCATGATATGTACACACATTTACTGGGTTATTTTCTACACTAGTGATTGGACACTGACAGCAAATAGATCAACAAGATTTTATTGACGTCAGTACTTTGTAGGTCCACCATGTGCAGTGATTACTGCAGACAACTTCTTGGCAAACTGTACACAAGTTCCTGGACAACAGCAGGCGGTATGTTTTGTCAGGTTCAGTATGAATAACTGCCGGATTGGGATGGCGGTGGTCACAATACCGACTCCGGCATCTGATCTGTGAAATCCTGACAGCGGCAAGGAAAGGATGTCCCCCCCTCTCCCCTACCCTCTAACCCTAACCCTCTTTTTGGTGCCTATACCTAACACCCCCCTTCCCCGCAGCCTAACTCTAACTCTTCCCCCTTAGTGCCTAAACCTAACCTCCCCCCAGTGGGACATAACCCTAACCCTCCCTCTTCGTAGCTTAACCCTAACCCCCCTCCCCCGTAGCCTAAACCTAACACCTTGGGTGCCGCCTAAACCTAACTCCCTTCCCCAACCTGCCAGCTGTACTTACGGTCAGGATGCTGGCTGTCGGGATTCCAGCGTCGGCATTCTGATGGGTGTCGGAATTCTGGCATCAGAATTCTGACTGGTGGGATTCTAACAGTCGGCATCTTAACTGCATCCCGTTTTGCCTTAAGTACAGTGACCAACTATGACACTGTAGAAGGTCGAGTCAGATTAGAATGCACCCGTTGTTCCAATTCGTCCCAGAGTTTCTCAGTGGGGTAAAGATCTGGACTCTGAGCTGGCCAGTCCATCCGAGTTACCGAATTTTCTGTATACCTGTCCAGCGTCGCCCTGGAAACATGGTATTGCACAGCATTCGATGAACCCCTTTTCAAACTCTGGGACACATGTATTAAGCCTGGAGAAGGGATAAAGAAGTGATAAAGCAGTGATAAGTGCAAGGTGATAATGTACCAGCCAGTCAGCTCCTGTCATTTTTCAAATCCATAATGAGTGGCTGGTTCGTTATCACCTTGCACTTATCCCTGGCTTATCACTTCTTTATCCCTTCTCCAGGCTTAATACATATACCCCTCTGTTAGCTCCTTCCAACAAGCCATTTCATTATCAAATGATCTAATCAGTGCCCCTCTACCCATTTTCTACCTTCACAAACACAAGTCTGCTGCAGGAGCACACAATTTTGCTTGTGTGGGCAGAAGAGGGGCTGTCCAATCACTTTTGTCTACATAGTGTATTTTCACGTTCCAGAGTGACCATAGAGCAGAATGTCTATAGAGTACAATTTATATTAAATACAGAAAAATACAGGGTTTCACATAAGTTATGAAATTGGCTCCGGCAGCTACAAGGATAAGAGAATTCTAGTAATCTTTCTAAATAAAAGACGAAAATTAAAAATAAAGACCTGACAAAATGCTGTACTTCACAGGGTATATATACATACTGGAAATATATAAATGTGGAAGTAGGAGACAAAGGTCCACTAAACGATTGACTCCATACGTCAGGATAAAACATCCCACCAAATCTGACATCTTTCTCCCATGTAACTGGGGAGGAAGTCATGGTCCTCATCCGTTACCCCCCAACCCCACCACCTCCCCACTTGACACTATTCCCTCCCGCATTCTCCATTACCTCTCTACTTCTGCCTGTTCCCATCTTGCCCACCTTCTCAATCTCTCCCTTTCATCAGGCATTGTCCCCTCTGCATTTAAGCATGCTCTTGGCTCCCCTATTCTTAAAAAACCTACCCTTGATCCAAACATCCTTTCCAACTACAGACCCATTTCTCTCCTTTTGCTTCAAAACTCCTTGAGCGTATTGTCTACAACCGCCTTACTGCCTTTCTTTCCTCCAACTCACTGCTTGACCCATTCCAATCAGGTTTCCATTTTCTCCACTCCACTGAAACTGCCCTCACAAAAGTCTGCAATGACCTCCATGCAGCAAAAACTAAGGGCCACTACTCTCTGCTTATTCTCCTTGACCTTGGCCGCTTTTGACACTGTGGACCACCCTCTCCTTCACTCCCTTGGTCTGTGTGAAACTGCCCTCTCCTGGCTGTCCTCCTCTCTCTTTGGTCATTCCTACTCTGTCTTCTCTCATGCTGCCACCCCAACCACTTCCACTAACTGTAGGTGTCCCCCAAGGTTCTGTTCTTGGTCCTCTCCTATTCTCTCTCTAAATGTTCTCTTTAGGTGAACTCCATTCATTCTTTTAACTTCCAATATCATCTCTATGCTGATAACACGCAAATCTACCTTTCCTCCCCTGACCTCTCCCCTGCTCTCCTCACTCGTGTATCCAACTGTCTCTCTGCTATCTCTTCTTGGATGTCCCAGCGCTATCTTAAACTCAGCATGTCTAAGACTGAGCTAATCACCCTCCTGTATAACATCACGTCCCAAAATCTAATTTTCTATTGATGGCACTACTATCTCCTCTAGCCCCCAAGTGCGCTGTCTTGGAATAATCCTCGACTCCTCCCTCTCCTTCAAACCACACATTCTGTACCTCTTACAAACCTGCCACTTTCATCTCAAAACCATTTCCAGGATTAGACCCTTTCTCACCCAGGATGCCACCAAGACCATTATCTACTCACTGGTCATTTCCAGACTGGACTACTGTAATCTCCTCCTATCTGGCATCCCTGACAAATACTTCTCTCCACTCCAATCTATCCTCAGTGCTCATCTTCCTCATCAAATGCACTACGTCCACCTCCCCTCTCTTACAAGCCCTTCACTGGCTTCTCTTCCCTTTCAGAATCCAATTCAAACTTCTCATACTCACTTACAAAGCCCTCACCTCCCATTTACATCTCTGATCTTATCTCCCTTTACACTCCCGCCCATCCTCTTCGTTCTGCTAATGCACACCGCCTCTCCTGCCGAATGATTACTTCCTCTTACTCCTACCTTCAAGATTTCTCACGTGTTGCTTCCTTCCTATGGAATTCCCTACCTCTCCCCCTCAGACTCTCCACCTCTCTAAAAAAACTTCAAACGGCTCTCAAGATCCACTTCTTCACCAAACCCAGCCTAATCTCATCCTAACCCTCTGTTCCACGCTCACTGTCTACCCCATCTGTGCCACCCCTGTCTGTCTGCCCCTCCCCTTTAGAATGTAAACTCTCATAAGCAGGGCCCTCAATCCTCATGTGCTTATCCTTCTCTAACTTAAACATCCTCGACGGCACCTAATCCTATGGTTTCTGCCACCATGACACTTATGTCAGGGTCATCTGCTGATGCAGCTGTTTATTTACCTTGTACTTGTCCTATACTGTCATCAACTGTAAGTCACTATTGTCCCGTTTTGATTTTTCATTTATGTACTCTGTAATTGGGTGCTGCAGATCCCATGTGGCGCAATATAAAGGATAATAATAAAAATAATAATAATAAACATCAATGATCTTTTCAATGCACTTACTAGGATTAAAAATGATGCAGTGTTCAACCTCATTCTGGCTTCCACTACAGCTCACACTAAATGTAAGTGTGATGGGGAAAAACAACCCAATGCTTTAAGTCACTTCAAATCTGTAAAGATTTAACTTGGACTTGGAGTGCCGCAACTCCTGCGCTCAGTCTCAAAGCTTTCCAAAAAGGGATGGGCCAAACTTTTTACTTATTTAAACCTTACGCCAATAGTAGCCCAAATCATATTTATACATGCTTTAAGAAAGGATGTATATGTGGAAAATGAATAACAAATGTAAGGTTAACAGATACAGACATGTTAGACATTAAAGTTTCAATATTTTGTTCATTGTAGAGGGTCCCTTCATACTTAATTTTTACAGTAAATAACTTTAGGAGGTGACGTTATAAGAAATGATGCTCTAAAATGAAATGGCATATGTCTGTTTACAAAAACGTTATATCTGTAATCATGGAATAAAGTAATTTATCTGTTCCAGTGCATTGTAGTTATAGTAATAGGAATCTGATAAAGGTATAAAATACCTGTTGTCCATAGAGCATCTACTCAATGAATAAGAGCAGCGGTGGCTCCTACCTTTAAGGAGGAGGGAGGCTGCAGCGGACCAGGTCCCAGGGAGAGGAGAGAGCCGCTGCTGCCGCCGGCTGGGTACTGAGGAGGGGAGAGAGCCGCTGCTGCCACCGGCCGGGTCCCGGGGAGAGGAGAAAGCAGCTGCTGCCGCCGACCAGGTCCGAACATGTGCAGACAAGCGGCAGCTTGACTGCGAATGTGCAAACCGCCAGCTTCTAAGGACTGTATCGGTTGCCGTCCATAAAAGCCAGGGTTTACGCATGCACAGTCAAGCCACTGCTTAACTGCACATGCGCCGATTGCTCCCAAGCAATTGCAGCCCGGTCTGGCAGTCCCGGAGAGAGGAGACACCTAACAATGGGATTGCCTGTACTGGGATTGACTGGCAGGTAGGACTTCTAATAGAAGTCATCACTGCCAGTCACTGCATAGCCAGTGCAGTCACAGACTGCAACTGGCTCACTCCCTGTAGTGGCTGATTTTACTGCGGGGCTGCAGTCCTTCAGCCCATAGGTAAAATCAGCCACTAATAAGAGTGTAAGCTTGTGAGCAGGGCCCTCTTACCTCTTTGATGGTCTGTTATTACCATATCTTGTTTTATTACTGTTCTATTACTGCTTTGTTCCCTATTGCTGTATTAAATGTATGCTATATGTTATTGTCACATTTTCTCAATAATGGCCAACAGTTTCATGTAGTAAGCCTGGGAGAACATACTGAGTGACAGGGGGTGTCCAGATTCCTCTGCGGTCTGCAGCTGGGAAGCTATGTCTTGAAAAATTTTTAATTGCTGAATATGAATAGCAGGCTTCATGATGGCTGGTGTACAGAAGAGACATTTTATGGTGTGCAGAAAACACTGTAGCAGTCAATGATTTTCATAAACAATGAGCTTTCTGCACACAATAGCAGTAAATGAGCAGTTCCGTGCTCCGTCTCCTGTGCTACTGATTTTTTTTCGCCTCTAATTGCTGGAAAGATAGAAAAAAAACTGTGTCCTTTCATGGTTGTGCTCAAAATTTCTTGGACCATTCAGTACCTTTGAACCGTATCTTAACAAGCACAGACAGATTTCATGAACCAATCCCCCTCCCTCCTGTAGGACATTGCATGCACTGAGCTGAGTTAGGGATTTAATGTAGGGAAGATATTCCAGAAGGCTAAAAACTGCTGAATTCCTTCCTAAAGCACACAGATAATCTGAAGTGAAATCTGATTCTCTCTCTCCCAGCATGAACTGCCAAACCGACAATGAGATCAAACCAAGTGTCAGATCCATGGCAAACTAAACCTTGGTTCACATGATTCATTGTTTTTATTGGTAGCAAATAATTCCCCTCTAATAATCAGTTACTGCATATATTTTAATAATCATGTAGAGCACTGGCTGATCCTTTGAATGCGTTGCTACAGGAAAAGAGTTTCTGAATAATACAAGAGTCACTTGAGAAGGAAAGAGGTCTGTGTATTAACTGTAGTAAATTCGAAAAACTAAATATACACAGATGGAGCAATTTACTAACATCTACACCCCTTTTACCCTGAGCCTCTGACCTGGGATATTGCCAGGGCAACCCATGTCCTAGCTTGGTGTGAAAGGGTCAACTCGGGTTGTGTGTCCCGGGAATTAGACTCTAATCGCATATTATAGCCCCCAAACATCACAGATGTATTGGGGCAATGTCCTGATCCCTGGGAATTGGGAATAATAAACATGTTTAAAAATCACAATGCCCAGATCCCAACCGTTTTTTTAGCAAATCAGACATTTTTTAACACATTTAATTTCCCTGATGGATCACCGGTCATCATTGGCTGCTGATCGGAGGATTTGATAAATGTCCCCCTTAGGCTCTCCAATCACAAGATCATTTACACACATTGGAATACTAAAAGGGTGAAGTAGTTTTGTCTCTTGATCAGCACCGCTATTTCATTATCACCCTCATTCAATACAATAATACAGCAATGCACACATTTCTGTGACACTTACAGCACTTGGAGATTGGGCAGTTGATCACAGATGACACTGGGGAGACTGAGCAGTTGTGCCCCTGTCAACGTTCTGGGGGGAAAATAAGAAGATATCACTTAAACTTGCTGTAAAATCCGCATACAGTAGTACCATCATAATGCCACAAAAATTGAGGACTTACAAACTTTCCAGGCTTGTTGTTCCAGTTAGGTCAGGAAAAACTGTGATCTGAGACGCACCATTGAGAATCCTTAATGCAAAAATCAAATCAGGCTTATGAGTTATTTTAGTTACAGTTTGCATAACTTAAATACATGAAATGCCTTGCAAACGGCTGCATAATGGAAATAGTTAAATCTGTATATTGTAGCTATGTTTTACACATTTTTATATACAAACTCATTTACAGATATTGGGATTGATGCAGAGTGGGAAATAAATATGGCAAATGTTGCGTACACGGAACAAATGTGTATATTCGCCCATATACGCATCCTATGATGCCCCGCTCCCCTTGTGTAAGCCTGGTTTTCTACTAGGTGCAAAAGATACACAACTGAACAGGAGTACAGTATATATACCGTGGACCAACACTGCATAGCCAGCAGTTGCAGCGACACACCATGATGAAACTATGGGGGTCATTCCGAGTTGATCGCTCGCTAGCTATTTTTTGCAGTGCTGTGAACAGATAGTCACCGCCTATAGGGGGTAATTCTGAGTTGATCGCAGCAGAAAGTTTGTTAGCAATTGGGCAAAACCATGTGCACTGCAGGGGGGCAGATATAACATGTGCAGAGAGAGTTAGATTTGGGTGGGTTATATTGTTTCTGTGCAGGGTAAATACTGGCTGCTTTATTTTTACACTGCAATTTAGATTTCAGATTGAACACACCACACCCAAATCTAACTCTCTCTGCACGTATTATATCTGCCTCCCCTGCAGTGCACATGGTTTTGCCCAACTGCTAACAAAATTGCTGCTACGATCAACTCAGAATTAGGCCCATAGGGGAGTGTATGTTTGCTTTGCAAGTGTACGATCGCATGTGCAGCCGAGCGGTACAAAAAAGTTTTGTGCAGTTTCTGAGTAGCTCAGAACTTACTCAGCTGCTGCGATCACTTCAGCCTGTTCTTGACCGGAAGTTACGTCAGACACCCGCCCTGCAATCGCTTGGACAAGCCTGCGTTTTTCCAACCACTCCCAGAAAACTGTCAGTTAACACCCACAAACGCCCTCTTCCTGTCAATTTCCTTGCGATCGGCTGTGCGAATGAATTCTTCATAAAATCCATTGCTCAGCAATGATCTGCTTCGCAATCATAAGACGTGCCTTCGCATTGCGATGCATACGCATGCGCAGTTCAGACCTGATCGCAGCGCAGCGGAAAAAAACTAGCGTGCAATCAGGTCGGAATGACCACCTATGTGAGTACACCCGGTTACTACCAAGATATGATGCATCAGCCATAAGTGTAGTTGCAATTGCAATGCCTTATGACTCTACAATGCCTGTATTTGCATGCATTCAGTGCTAGAGTGTGTGCTCAATCTGGAGCATGTGCAGTGTAAAACCACACAAGTTTCGCAACACAAACAGCCATACATTCAATTCAGCATCAGCACCGCTATATCTAGCAGCACGTGATATGACAGATCTGTTCTGACATCTAATCAGGTGAGAGCGGTTACCATCTACTGTACCATACTAAAGTCAGTTTTAGCTTAGTTCCTCATTAAGTTCAGCTAGTGGCTTCTTAGCTCGAGGTCTGTTTGTTCATCATCTCTTTTTTTTTTTGAAACAGTAAGCAACTCTATTACATTTGTTATCTACACACGGACATCCTGGTTATGTGGGAGGAAAACCTTGTCTAGAGACGTTTTACCCATGACAGACTTCTGTGTTAGCTGTTTGGAAATATTTATTTAACATAGCTCTAAAAACTCACAGAGTCCTGAGTTCAGGCAAGTACTGAAATGCAGATCTCCCAACATGTTGAATCGGGTTGTCATAGAAGTGACTGCAAGAAACAAACAACAAAAAACAACGGTTTTCTATAGATATATACATATTACTACTACTAACAAGGTCACATTACTCATTATTAGAAAGAGAACCCCCAAAAAATAGAATTCTGCAACTCATCTACTTATTTTCTGTTTTTCTGCTAAGATGCTACTCAGTATGGCTACATTTATGGCTTCAGTGAATCATGAGAGTGAAGGGCTATCAGGACTTTCTTTATTATGTGCTACACATACTTGCCTACCTGACCCTCTCCATGAGGGAGAAAATGCTCTGCTCCTGGACTTTCCTGGTAATGTATGATTGCCATCACCTGTGGTGAATCACCTTTCTTATCAATTAACTAGCTCACCACAGGTGATGGCAATCCTACATTACCAGGAAAGTCCAGGAACAGAGCATTTTCTCCCTCATGGAGAGGGTCAGGTAGGCAAGTATGGTGCTACATGTTCTTTTTTGTGTATTTTGTGTGAATTTGTCATGGATAGTACAGCACACAGGCCACTATTATAAAAATACAATAATGGAAACCACTAGCTAGTAGTTGAGGGAGAATTAACTGGATTCAAATAAAGCTGAAGTTCAGGAATACACAAAAAGGCTACTCTAGATCTATTCCACAGGTTCTCAAACTCGGTCCTCAGGACCCCACACAGTGCATGTTTTGCAGTTCTCCTCACAAAATCACAAGTGAAATGATTTGCTCCACCTGTGGACCTTTTAAAATGTGTCAGTGAGTAATGAATACACCTGTGCGCCTGCTGGGTTACCTGCAAAACATGCACTGTGTGGGGTAATAAGGACCGAGTTTGAGAACCACTGATCTATTCTATTCCCAAATGATGGATCGAGAAACATAAAGAAGCCCATGGGGTTGTTCCGCTCATCACTAGTTGTTATTATCATAAATGAAGGGCAAATAGTACACATGTACCTATGGCAAAATAGTTGTGGGAAAGCAAAATGCAATAGCAATGACAATGTGACCAGTGCAGAACTAGTGGGCAGTATATGGATCTAACAAGAGGTTACTTTCACTGTCCAGTCTCTACTCCAAAATGATACCAGGAAATAATATATGGTGAACTGAACCAGCTAAAGCTAAAACAGCGGGCAGCACCATCAAGCATGAATACATAAGACTCAATGTTAAGAACACAAAACACTGAATAGATAAGTAAACTAGGTAAAGAGCAGCTCACTAATAGTATACAGATTACTCAGTGCAGCCAGATCACCAAACCATAGGTGCTTGGAAGGAAAAATATTTTAAAAACAGCAGTATTAGAGAACAACATGATGCACATATTCAATTAGCTGTGGGGCAAAATGTTGTCTTTGATATAGATAATTCCAGTTCCATATTGGGGTGTAGCAGCTTGCTATGTCCAGACGAGTGGAGCAGCAGCACAGAAATAAGTCACGTGCAGCATATTATAATACTTGTCGGCATGGCTTATGTATACGCGTCAAAGAAGGATACCAAATGGGAATCTCATGGAAAGGAAGGAATACATTATACTTCACCAAGACAAAACAATGTAACAATTAGTAAAAGTATTATTGAAGATTTTGTGTCATTCAAATGTTGCTAAATGCCTCAAGCTGTTGAGCCTGAGCAATTAGCTTAGTTAGCAACACTGAAAAATGTCCAACATTGTAATTGAATTAGGTGATCCAGTGACTAGTACATTCTCTTCCTTAAGTGAGAAGATACACAAGAGGAAAAAAAAGCGCATTCCAGCAAGACGTACGCATATAAACAGTGTCGGGAGAGGCTGGGAGCAAATCAGCAGTTCAGCCAGAGAGCAATGGATAATGGGGTGTGATGCTAGGTCATAACCCTGTCTCGCGGCCACTGTGACTTGCAGTCACGTCCCTTTTTCGTGCGTGCACCTTTGCAACCGTGTAAACTAGAGATGAGCGGGTTCGGTTCCTCTGAATCCGAACCCGTCCGAACTTCAGGTTTTTTACAAGGGTCCGAGCAGGCTCGGATCTTCCCGCCTTGCTCGGCTAACCCGAGCGCGCCCGAACGTCATCATCACGCTGTTGGATTCTCGCGAGGCTCGGATTCTATCGCAAGACTCGGATTCTATATAAGGAGCCGCGCGTCGCCGCCATTTTCACACGTGCATTGAGAGTCATAGGGAGAGGACGTGGCTGGCGTCCTCTCCGTTTAGAGAAGAGAGAGACACAGTATTTTGGGGAGCATTATTAGGAGGAGTACTACTATACTGTATACTACTATACTACTTGCTGCTGAAGTGATATTTTATACTAGATTAGATAATAGATAGTGTGACTGTAAGTGTATTATCTGACTTGTGGGGGAGACACTGACAGTGGGGAGCAGTTAGAGTCTGAGAGCAGGACTCAGGAGTACATATAACGTACAGTGCACACTTTTGCTGCCAGAGTCAGTGCCACACTGCCATTGTTGTGACCACACTGACCACCAGTATAATAATATATTTTGTGATTGTCTGCTTAGGCCTCGGAGTACTAGTTGCAAGTTGCAACGTGACCTGAAGTGACCACCAGTTTAATAATCAATCACCACCAGTTTAATATATATATATATATATATATATAATATATATATATATATATATATATAATATTGTATACCACCTACCCGTGGTTTTTTTTTTTTCATTCTTCTTTATACATACTACTATAGTAGCTTACTGTAGCAGTCTGCGGTGCTGTGCTGACCTGACAGTGTCCAGCAGGTCCGTCATCAGTCATTACATAATAAATATATATAGTACCTGTCCGGCTGCAGTACTAGTGATATTATATTGATTTCATCTCATTATCAATCATCCAGTCTATATTAGCAGCAGACACAGTACGTTAGTCCACGGCTGTAGCTACCTCTGTGTCGGCACTTGGCAGTCCATCCATAATTGTATACCACCTACCCGTGTTTTTTTTTTTTTCTTTCTTCTTTGTACATACTACTATAGTATAGTAGCTTACTGTAGCAGTCTGCGGTGCTGCTGAGCTGACAGTGTCCAGCAGGTCCGTCATCAGTCATCATTACCTAATAAATATATTATCTACCTGTCCGGCTGCAGTACTAGTGATATTATATATACATACATATATATATATTGATTTCATCTCATTATCAATCATCCAGTCTATATTAGCAGCAGACACAGTACGTTAGTCCACGGCTGTAGCTACCTCTGTGTCGGCACTCGGCAGTCCATCCATAATTGTATACCACCTACCCGTGTTTTTTTTTTTTCTTTCTTCTTTGTACATACTACTATAGTATAGTAGCTTACTGTAGCAGTCTGCGGTGCTGCTGAGCTGACAGTGTCCAGCAGGTCCGTCATCAGTCATCATTACCTAATAAATATATTATCTACCTGTCCGGCTGCAGTACTAGTGATATTATATATACATACATATATATATATTGATTTCATCTCATTATCAATCATCCAGTCTATATTAGCAGCAGACAAAGTACGTTAGTCCACGGCTGTAGCTACCTCTGTGTCGGCACTCGGCAGTCCATCCATAATTGTATACCACCTACCCGTGGTTTTTTTTTTCTTTCTTCTTTGTACATACTACTATAGTATAGTAGCTTACTGTAGCAGTCTGCGGTGCTGCTGAGCTGACAGTGTCCAGCATGTCCGTCATCAGTCATCATTACCTAATAAATATATTATCTACCTGTCCGGCTGCAGTACTAGTGATATTATATATACATACATATATATATATTGATTTCATCTCATTATCAATCATCCAGTCTATATTAGCAGCAGACACAGTACGTTAGTCCACGGCTGTAGCTACCTCTGTGTCGGCACTCGGCAGTCCATCCATAATTGTATACCACCTACCCGTGGTTTTTTTTTTCTTTCTTCTTTGTACATACTACTAGTATAGTATAGTAGCTTACTGTAGCAGTCTGCGGTGCTGCTGAGCTGACAGTGTCCAGCAGGTCCGTCATCAGTCATCATTACCTAATAAATATATTATCTACCTGTCCGGCTGCAGTACTAGTGATATTATATATACATACATATATATATATATATTGATTTCATCTCATTATCAATCATCCAGTCTATATTAGCAGCAGACACAGTACGTTAGTCCACGGCTGTAGCTACCTCTGTGTCGGCACTCGGCAGTCCATCCATAATTGTATACCACCTACCCGTGGTTTTTTTTTTTCTTTCTTCTTTGTACATACTACTATAGTATAGTAGCTTACTGTAGCAGTCTGCGGTGCTGCTGAGCTGACAGTGTCCAGCAGGTCCGTCATCAGTCATCATTACCTAATAAATATATTATCTACCTGTCCGGCTGCAGTACTAGTGATATTATATATACATACATATATATATATTGATTTCATCTCATTATCATCCAGTCTATATTAGCAGCAGACACAGTACGGTAGTCCACGGCTGTAGCTACCTCTGTGTCGGCACTCGGCAGTCCATCCATAAGTATACTAGTATCCATCCATCTCCATTGTTTACCTGAGGTGCCTTTTAGTTGTGCCTATTAAAATATGGAGAACAAAAATGTTGAGGTTCCAAAATTAGGGAAAGATCAAGATCCACTTCCACCTCGTGCTGAAGCTGCTGCCACTAGTCATGGCCGAGACGATGAAATGCCAGCAACGTCGTCTGCCAAGGCCGATGCCCAATGTCATAGTACAGAGCATGTCAAATCCAAAACACCAAATATCAGTAAAAAAAGGACTCCAAAACCTAAAATAAAATTGTCGGAGGAGAAGCGTAAACTTGCCAATATGCCATTTACCACACGGAGTGGCAAGGAACGGCTGAGGCCCTGGCCTATGTTCATGGCTAGTGGTTCAGCTTCACATGAGGATGGAAGCACTCAGCCTCTCGCTAGAAAACTGAAAAGACTCAAGCTGGCAAAAGCACCGCAAAGAACTGTGCGTTCTTCGAAATCCCAAATCCACAAGGAGAGTCCAATTGTGTCGGTTGCGATGCCTGACCTTCCCAACACTGGACGTGAAGAGCATGCGCCTTCCACCATTTGCACGCCCCCTGCAAGTGCTGGAAGGAGCACCCGCAGTCCAGTTCCTGATAGTCAGATTGAAGATGTCAGTGTTGAAGTACACCAGGATGAGGAGGATATGGGTGTTGCTGGCGCTGGGGAGGAAATTGACCAGGAGGATTCTGATGGTGAGGTGGTTTGTTTAAGTCAGGCACCCGGGGAGACACCTGTTGTCCGTGGGAGGAATATGGCCGTTGACATGCCTGGTGAAAATACAAAAAAAATCAGCTCTTCAGTGTGGAGGTATTTCAACAGAAAAGCGGACAACAGGTGTCAAGCCGTGTGTTGCCTTTGTCAAGCTGTAATAAGTAGGGGTAAGGACGTTAACCACCTCGGAACATCCTCCCTTATACGTCACCTGCAGCGCATTCATAATAAGTCAGTGACAAGTTCAAAAACTTTGGGCGACAGCGGAAGCAGTCCACTGACCAGTAAATCCCTTCCTCTTGTAACCAAGCTCACGCAAACCACCCCACCAACTCCCTCAGTGTCAATTTCCTCCTTCCCCAGGAATGCCAATAGTCCTGCAGGCCATGTCACTGGCAATTCTGACGAGTCCTCTCCTGCCTGGGATTCCTCCGATGCATCCTTGCGTGTAACGCCTACTGCTGCTGGCGCTGCTGTTGTTGCTGCTGGGAGTCGATGGTCATCCCAGAGGGGAAGTCGTAAGCCCACTTGTACTACTTCCAGTAAGCAATTGACTGTCCAACAGTCCTTTGCGAGGAAGATGAAATATCACAGCAGTCATCCTGCTGCAAAGCGGATAACTGAGGCCTTGACAACTATGTTGGTGTTAGACGTGCGTCCGGTATCCGCCGTTAGTTCACAGGGAACTAGACAATTTATTGAGGCAGTGTGCCCCCGTTACCAAATACCATCTAGGTTCCACTTCTCTAGGCAGGCGATACCGAGAATGTACACGGACGTCAGAAAAAGACTCACCAGTGTCCTAAAAAATGCAGTTGTACCCAATGTCCACTTAACCACGGACATGTGGACAAGTGGAGCAGGGCAGGGTCAGGACTATATGACTGTGATAGCCCACTGGGTAGATATATGGACTCCCGCCGCAAGAACAGCAGCGGCGGCACCAGTAGCAGCATCTCGCAAATGCCAACTCTTTCCTAGGCAGGCTACGCTTTGTATCACCGCTTTCCAGAATACGCACACAGCTGAAAACCTCTTACGGCAACTGAAGAAGATCATCACGGAATGGCTTACCCCAATTGGACTCTCCTGTGGATTTGTGGCATCGGACAACACCAGCAATATTGTGTGTGCATTAAATATGGGCAAATTCCAGCACGTCCCATGTTTTGCACATACCTTGAATTTGGTGGTGCAGAATTTTTTTTAAAACGACAGGGGCGTGCAAGAGATGCTGTCGGTGGCCAGAAGAATTGCGGGACACTTTCGGCGTACAGGCACCACGTACAGAAGACTGGAGCACCACCAAAAACTACTGAACCTGCCCTGCCATCATCTGAAGCAAGAAGTGGTAACGAGGTGGAATTCAACCCTCTATATGCTTCAGAGGTTGGAGGAGCAGCAAAAGGCCATTCAAGCCTATACAATTGAGCACGATATAGGAGGTGGAATGCACCTGTCTCAAGCGCAGTGGAGAATGATTTCAACGTTGTGCAAGGTTCTGATGCCCTTTGAACTTGCCACACGTGAAGTCAGTTCAGACACTGCCAGCCTGAGTCAGGTCATTCCCCTCATCAGGCTTTTGCTGGGGTTGAAAGACCTGCTGGTGACAAAATTGTCAAGTCAAGCGGAACGCGACCTGTCAACATCTCCTCCTTCACATTCTCCCGCAACTGGGGGTGCGAGGAAAAGGCTCAGAATTCCGAGCCCACCCGCTGGCGGTGATGCAGGGCAGTCTGGAGCGACTGCTGATGCTGACATCTGGTCCGGACTGAAGGACCTGACAACGATTACGGACATGTCGTCTACTGTCACTGCATATGATTCTCTCACCATTGAAAGAATGGTGGAGGATTATATGAGTGACCGCATCCAAGTAGGCACGTCACACAGTCCGTACTTATACTGGCAGGAAAAAGAGGCAATTTGGAGGCCCTTGCACAAACTGGCTTTATTCTACCTAAGTTGCCCTCCCACAAGTGTGTACTCCGAAAGAGTGTTTAGTGCCGCCGCTCACCTTGTCAGCAATCGGCGTACGAGGTTACATCCAGAAAATGTGGAGAAGATGATGTTCATTAAAATGAATTATAATCAATTCCTCCGTGGAGACATTGACCAGCAGCAATTGCCTCCACAAAGTACACAGGGAGCTGAGATGGTGGATTCCAGTGGGGACGAATTGATAATCTGTGAGGAGGGGGATGTACACGGTGATATATCGGAGGATGATGATGAGGTGGACATCTTGCCTCTGTAGAGCCAGTTTGTGCAAGGAGAGATTAATTGCTTCTTTTTTGGTGGGGGTCCAAACCAACCCGTCATTTCAGTCACAGTCGTGTGGCAGACCCTGTCACTGAAATGATGGGTTGGTTAAAGTGTGCATGTCCTGTTTATACAACATAAGGGTGGGTGGGAGGGCCCAAGGACAATTCCATCTTGCACCTCTTTTTTCTTTAATTTTTCTTTGCGTCATGTGCTGTTTGTGGAATGTTTTTTGGAAGGGCCATCCTGCGTGACACTGCAGTGCCACTCCTAGATGGGCCCGGTGTTTGTGTCGGCCACTAGGGTCGCTTATCTTACTCACACAGCTACCTCATTGCGCCTCTTTTTTTCTTTGCGTCATGTGCTGTTTGGGGAGGGTTTTTTGGAAGGGCCATCCTGCGTGACACTGCAGTGCCACTCCTAGATGGGCACGGTGTTTGTGTCGGCCACTAGGGTCGCTTAGCTTAGTCATCCAGCGACCTAGGTGCAAATTTTAGGACTAAAAATAATATTGTGAGGTGTGAGGTATTCAGAATAGACTGAAAATGAGTGGAAATTATGGTTTTTGAGGTTAATAATACTTTGGGATCAAAATGACCCCCAAATTCTATGATTTAAGCTGTTTTTTAGTGTTTTTTAAAAAAAACACCCGAATCCAAAACACACCCGAATCCGACAAAAAAAATTCGGTGAGGTTTTGCCAAAACGCGGTCGAACCCAAAACACGGCCGCGGAACCGAACCCAAAACCAAAACACAAAACCCGAAAAATTTCAAGTGCACATCTCTAGTGTAAACCATACTTGCCTACCTGACCCTCTCCAAGAGGGAGAAAATTCTCTGTTCCGGGACTTTCGTGGTAATGTATGATTGCCATCACCTGTGGTGAATCACCTTTCTTATCAATTGACTAGCTCACCACAGGTGATGGCAATCATACATTACCAGGAAAGACCAGGAACAGAGCATTTTCTCCCTCATGGAGAGGGTTAGGTAGGCAAGTATGTGTAAACTGGCTATGCAACCTGATGACCGGCTCCCAAATGTCGGGTGATAGGCTATTATAACATATATTGACCTACAACTGTCATGTCCCCAATTATTTCCTTTTTACACTGTTTTGAAGACTTTGGGCATTATTCTGAATTAGGAATAAAATAAGAAAGAGCAAGTAACTATGTATCTGGACCAACCAAGGGGTGCACATATAAACTTTTTTAGCGTTTGGGGTTAATACTGGTTGTTTTTGCATGTAGCCCACTAATATTAGACAATTTTATGTTTACATTATAATTTATATCTGAGTTTGGGCACACCTCTCCCAAATGTAAATCTCTCCACACATGTTGCATCTGCACCACCCGCAGTGCAGAATGACTTTTCCCAGGTCACAGGTACTGGCTCTTTCTTATAGGCCCTACACACTGGCCGATTTTCTGAAAGATATGAATGATCTCGTTCATAAATGAACGAGAACTCGTTCATATCTTTCAGTGTGGAGACTCCAACGATGAACGATGCGCGGCTGTGCATGCAGGCCAATATGGACGATCTCGTCCATATTTGCCTGCACTTCACTTCAACTTCACTCCCCCCGTCACTGCCCCCCCGCCGCCGGGTCGCTCGTCGGCCGTTTCGTCAAATGAGTAGGGCCCCTTACTTTATTCCCAACTCAGTCCCTTTATTTTTATAGTATTCCATGATGTATTGTACAGCTACCAGTGAAGGTAAAACACAAATAAGAGGAACACTGCAGATATTTAGTAAAGGGGTTGATGTACAAAATAATATGGCGGTGTCAGAACTCATCAATTATAAAAATAAAAAAAAGAACAATCACATCATGGCACTATATAATGTGACTGTAAATATTCACAGAGTGAGTATATTCACCTTTGCATAACCTTCCACAGAGAACAGTGTGAGAGGGGGATGCGGTTTCTGCTGCTACTAGCTTTTTTAAACACGGGTATATGCGCGGGGGCGCGCATTAACCCGTGTTTTTCCCTAGTGGAAACGGGTCCCCCGGCAAGTTCCTGGATCAAGTGTTCCGGGAATCCTACCCTGGTAGCTAGCCGGGTTGAACACGTGTTCAACCCGGCTAGCTGTCTAGTGTGAACGGGAGCCGTGTCGAGGCGACACGGCTCCCATTCACAGTGCATAGGGAGGGCGGCGCTGGGAGATCATGTGATCTCCCAGCGCCGCCCCTGCCGCGTCACTAGCGCGTCACCAACCCAGCAATTGCCGGGTTGGTGAGTGCTGTCTGCAGGGGGCTGTAGCACGGGTCGCAGCCGTGTCAGGCGACACGGCTGCGACCCGTGCTACGCTAGTGGAAAAGGGGTATAATGAGGGTAATAGTCCTGCTTAGAGTAAAACCACGGCACATACAACCATACACACAAGTGGGATCTGAGGAAATATTATCTACAGTACTCATTATTCATTGACTTATTCTGTCTAACAAGGACAGTCACCTGATCATGGCTAAATATGATCATATTAATTTACATTTTAGGAACGTGTAGATAATATGCATGAATACTGAGAATGTGCAAAGCTGCCTATATGTAATGTCAGTGGGTGCATACCTAATAACCATTTATGAATTTCCTGTATTGTTAAAAGGGGTTAAAATGAATAATTTGAATGTTCTGAACTTTGGGGTTATGCTTTTCAACATTGTGTGCTGTTCAGCATCTGAATTACAATTGTCTCCTTTGATTTACTAGCATTGTGTACTGTTTCATGTCTTGCTCAGCTGTCTAATCATTTCAGTGTGGAATGTGGTTTTGGTTATAGGATTATACGGCCACACTGCGGCGCATTTTGATTTTCTTTAAATGGCTCTTAAGTTTTGAAACAATTGTCTCAGCTCAATCCATGCATAGTACAAAGCCTGTATGTAATGTGATTATGTTGAGCTGGAATATGTCAATTTTATTTCCTATTTTGTTTTACACTAATCGAATTTTTTAGAGATGAGCGGGTTCGGTTTCTTTGAATCCGAACCCGCACGAACTTCACTTTTTTTTCCACGGGTCCGAGCGACTCGGATCTTCCCGCCTTGCTCGGTTAACCCGAGCGCGCCCGAACGTCATCATGACGCTGTCGGATTCTCGCGAGACTCGGATTCTATATAAGGAGCCGCGCGTCGCCGCCATTTTCACTCGTGCATTGAGATTGATAGGGAGAGGACGTGTCTGGCGTCCTCTCCATTAGAATAGAGATAGATAGATTAGATAGAGAGAGATTGTGCAGAGTCGCAGACAGAGTTAGTTTACCACAGTCAGTGACCAGTGCAGTTGCTAGTTAACTTTTATTTAATATAATATATCCGTTCACTTCTCTCTGCTATATCCGTTCTCTGCCTGAAAAAAAAAACGATACACAGCACAGTCAGTCACACAGTGTGACTCAGTCTGTGTGCACTCAGCTCAGCCCAGTGTGCTGCACAGTCATCAATGTATAAATTAAAAGCTTATAATTAATTGTGGGGGAGACTGGGGAGCACTGCAGGTTGTTAGCAGGAGCCAGGAGTACAATTATATTAATTAACAGTGCACACTTTTGCTGCAGGAGTGGTGACCAGTGCCTGACCACCAGTATAGTATTGTTGTATACTACTAATATCTCTTTAAATATCAACCAGTCTATATTAGCAGCAGACACAGTACAGTGCGGTAGTTCACGGCTGTGGCTACCTCTGTGTCGGCACACGGCAGGCAGTCCGTCCGACCAGAATTGTATTATTTATTATTATATACCTACCACCTAACCGTGGTTTTTTTTTCATTCTTTATACCGTCATAGTGTCATCCTAATTGTTACGAGTATACTACTATCTCTTTATCAACCAGTGTACAGTGCGGTAGTTCACGGCTGTGGCTACCTCTGTGTCGGCACACGGCAGGCAGTCCGTCCGACCAGAATTGTATTATTTATTATTATATACCTACCACCTAACCGTGGTTTTTTTTTCATTCTTTATACCGTCATAGTGTCATCCTAATTGTTACGAGTATACTACTATCTCTTTATCAACCAGTGTACAGTGCGGTAGTTCACGGCTGTGGCTACCTCTGTGTCGGCACACGGCAGGCAGTCCGTCCGACCAGAATTGTATTATTTATTATTATATACCTACCACCTAACCGTGGTTTTTTTTTCATTCTTTATACCGTCATAGTGTCATCCTAATTGTTACGAGTATACTACTATCTCTTTATCAACCAGTGTACAGTGCGGTAGTTCACGGCTGTGGCTACCTCTGTGTCGGCACACGGCAGGCAGTCCGTCCGACCAGAATTGTATTATTTATTATTATATACCTACCACCTAACCGTGGTTTTTTTTTCATTCTTTATACCGTCATAGTGTCATCCTAATTGTTACGAGTATACTACTATCTCTTTATCAACCAGTGTACAGTGCGGTAGTTCACGGCTGTGGCTACCTCTGTGTCGGCACACGGCAGGCAGTCCGTCCGACCAGAATTGTATTATTTATTATTATATACCTACCACCTAACCGTGGTTTTTTTTCCATTCTTTATACCGTCGTCATAGTGTCATACTAGTTGTTACGAGTATACTACTATCTCTTTATCAACCAGTGTACAGTGCGGTAGTTCACGGCTGTGGCTACCTCTGTGTCGGCAGTCGGCAGGCAGTCCGTCCATCCATAATTGTATTATTATTATAATATATACCACCTAACCGTGGTTTTTTTTTCATTCTTTATACCGTCGTCATAGTGTCATACTAGTTGTTACGAGTATACTACTATCTCTTTATCAACCAGTGTACAGTGCGGTAGTTCACGGCTGTGGCTACCTCTGTGTCGGCAGTCGGCAGGCAGTCCGTCCATCCATAATTGTATTATTATTATAATATATACCACCTAACCGTGGTTTTTTTTCCATTCTTTATACCGTCGTCATAGTGTCATACTAGTTGTTACGAGTATACTACTATCTCTTTATCAACCAGTGTACAGTGCGGTAGTTCACGGCTGTGGCTACCTCTGTGTCGGCAGTCGGCAGGCAGTCCGTCCATCCATAATTGTATTATTATTATAATATATACCACCTAACCGTGGTTTTTTTTTCATTCTTTATACCGTCGTCATAGTGTCATACTAGTTGTTACGAGTATACTACTATCTCTTTATCAACCAGTGTACAGTGCGGTAGTTCACGGCTGTGGCTACCTCTGTGTCGGAACTCGGCAGGCAGTCCGTCCATCCATAATTGTATTATTATTATAATATATACCACCTAACCGTGGTTTTTTTATTGCGCCTCATTGCGCCTCTTTTTTTCTTTGCGTCATGTGCTGTTTGGGGAGGGTTTTTTGGAAGGGCCATCCTGCGTGACACTGCAGTGCCACTCCTAGATGGGCCCGGTGTTTGTGTCGGCCACTAGGGTCGCTAATCTTACTCACACAGTCAGCTACCTCATTGCGCCTCTTTTTTTCTTTGCGTCATGTGCTGTTTGGGGAGGGTTTTTTGGAAGGGCCATCCTGCGTGACACTGCAGTGCCACTCCTAGATGGGCCCGGTGTTTGTGTCGGCCACTAGGGTCGCTAATCTTACTCACACAGCTACCTCATTGCGCCTCTTTTTTTCTTTGCGTCATGTGCTGTTTGGGGAGGGTTTTTTGGAAGGGCCATCCTGCGTGACACTGCAGTGCCACTCCTAGATGGGCCCGGTGTTTGTGTCGGCCACTAGGGTCGCTTATCTTACTCACACAGCGACCTCGGTGCAAATTTTAGGACTAAAAATAATATTGTGAGGTGTGATGTGTTCAGAATAGGCTGAAAATGAGTGTAAATTATGTTTTTTGAGGTTAATAATACTTTGGGATCAAAATTACCCCCAAATTCTATGATTTAAGCTGTTTTTTAGGGTTTTTTGAAAAAAACACCCGAATCCAAAACACACCCGAATCCGACAAAAAAAATTCGGTGAGGTTTTGCCAAAACGCGGTCGAACCCAAAACACGGCCGCGGAACCGAACCCAAAACCAAAACACAAAACCCGAAAAATTTCCGGCGCTCATCTCTAGAATTTTTACCTCCATCATTGTGGCAGCGACAGCTGTCTGAATTACTTCATGTTCGTATGTTCTGTTGTAACCTTTCAACCATTGTTTGGGGTCATTTTGTACAAATCCACTTGGAACACATACATTTTGTCATAAAATTTTATACAGGCAATCCCACGTAGTTATAGAATATTCATTCACAGTACATCAATGTATTCAAAGACTTAGTTGTGAGGCATGTTAAAGTGTCAGTACAGACATTTGTGCTGGTTATCTTTACTGTACACTTCATACAAGGTGTCAGGTGGAAGCCATTACACTGTTTTTTTCTATAGAATGCAGAGTCATGATGTGCAAAATACTGTATGTAGTATATATCCATCTCTGGCTGTACATCTGGCTGTGCACACATACTGTAGGTGCATAAATGGATGCAGGACAGCAATGACAGCAGTCCTCTCAATCAGATCAGGCATTGTGATATACAGTATATTATAAGAAGGCATGCTTAGTCACAAGTCAGCACTGAGATCTTCAGTTTGGCCCTAACTGTGTGGAGTTAGTGTGTTTTCCTAATTTTTGGATGGGTTTGCTTTGGGCAGTGCCGTAACTAGGTGTGTGCCAGCGGTGCCTGGCACACAGCGCATGTGCACTGTGGGCGCAGGACCGCTGGCAACACCTGCAGGTCCGCAGCGCCACACGGATACTTGCACAGCGCTGCAGGTTGTGTGCCTCCCTGGCTCCCCATCGCACCCGCGGCTCCTTCTCCTGCGTGTCCCGATCACTGCTGGCCACAGTGATCGGGCAGCACGCGGCATCCCACCAGCACGAACGACACTGCTTCCATTATGGCCGGAGAGGAGAGGCGCCATCCCTGCTCCTCTGCGCCGCTGACAGTCCCACTCTTCTGCGCCGCTGACAGTCCCGCGCCTCTGCGCCGCTTACAGTCCCGCTCCTCTGCACCGCTGACAGTCCCGCTCCTCTGCGCCGCTGACAGTCCCGCTCCTCTGCGCCGCTGAAAGTTTATACAGCATAGCTCCGGCTGGGCATGGGGCTGTGCTGCTCCTGTGGTGAGCCGAGGGCTGCGCTCCCCTTGTCAAATCCAGCACAGCACAAGATGCTGCGGACTGAGAGGGGAGGTTGCTGCCATTGAGAACGGCTGCTGATGATATGCCAGCGGCAGGTGAGTGGAAGTGTTATGGGAGGTCTAATCTCCCACCTCCTCCCCCTTGTGCAGTGTGTGTAACCCTATGCAGTGCAGTGTAAATGTGTGTGTGTGTGTAGCAGTGCAGCGTAACCCTGTGTTTGTGTGTAGCAGTGCAGTGTAAGTGTGTGTGTACTAGAACATTGCAGTGTAACCTGGTGTGCATGTGTTCTGGAACAGTACAGTGTAACCCATTGTACAGATGTGTCCCGTTACAGTTTTGGGACTCTACCTGGTGCAGTGTGTAAAAGGGGACTCTACCTTGAGTAATGTGTGTAAGTGGCGCTGTGCGGTGTAATTTGAATAATGGAGACTACTGTACAGCGTAATATGAATTGGTATTATTTGTGGTCACTCCTCCCACTGACAATAATAAAGTGTCTGAAGCAGGCAGGGGGGCGGGGCCAAACCACGGGCTGGAAAAGCCCATTGAAAAACTAATGAAATGCGGCACCAGCACAACTGCCTCATTGACAAGGGGCTGTGCCTTCATCCCACATCAAGGCACACCCCTGTCAATCAGGAAGATGTGATTGGACATCGGCAGGGGGTGGACTGGACGGATGGGCAGAGAGTCAGATGCCCCCCCTCAGTCCGTGTGGGGGCCACTGAAATCATCTGTCATGCCCAGAGGCGGATTTGCAGCTAGGCAACCTAAGCGGTCGCCTGCATCCCAAGGGGCCTGGACATCCCTCCTGCGGAGATCCGCCGTACTCAGGCCGCTGGCAGACCCACTATTGCAGGCCCCGGCAGGCTGTCAGCGCACTGATTGTAGTGTGACAGCTGCCGTGTGCCTCCCCCGCCTCCCCAGCGCAAGCCGCTCTATTCAGCGCCCTGTTGTGAGACGAGCCAAGAGAAGCACTAATGAGTCCGGCTGACTCAGTGTAGTACATTGCTGCGACGAAGAAGTACGACGGTGATCCAGCCTGAACAGAGGTGTGAGGCCCCTCCTCTCAAATCCACATCCTCAAGTAATCATGCGTGCACCTTCTATGTGCCCCCTTACTAACCCCCAAAGTCTGTCATGATCCCTCATTCATGGACTATGGCCCCCTACCTCACGCCACAGACTGCTGTGTACTGTACTTTTACGTGGGAGAGGGGGGCAGGGGGGGGGGGGGCAGGTAGTGAATTGCTACTGTGTGAGTGAGGAGGCTCCAGCTAAAATCTCACAGCAAGCAGCGCTGCCTCAGCTCTGAGGATAGGTGAGTGGTGGCTGTCTCTGTAGAAAGCATAATTGTTGTTCATTCATTGATTTTATATATATATATATATATATATATATATATATATATAAAAATAAGAGTAGTATGAGGTGGCATAATGTATATGTG